>NC_041401.2:0-28722 GCF_900747795.2 Erpetoichthys calabaricus | reverse complement strand
AAATCCTTTGTAAAAGAAGGGTTAATTCAGGACAGCAAAAATCCTTTGGAAAAGAAATGTTAATTCAGGAGAACAAAAATCTGTTGGAAAAGAAGGGTTAAAATCAGGACAGCCAAAATCCGTTGGATAAGAAGGGTTAATTCTGGACAGCAAAAATCAGGGGAAAAAGACGGGTTAAAATCAGGATAGAAAAAATCCTTTGGAAAAGAAGTGTTAATTCAGGAGAACAAAAGTCAGGTGAAAACAAAGTGTTAATTCAGGACAGCAAAAATCCTTTGGAAAAGACGGCTTAATTCAGGAGAGCAAAAATCCTTTGGAAAAGAAGGGTTAATTCAGGACAGCAAAAATCAGGTGAAAAAGAAGGGTTAATTCAAGACAGCAAAAATCAGGTGAAAAAGAAGGGTTAATTCAGGAGAGCAAAAATCCTTTGGAAAAGAAGGGTTAATTCAGGACAGCAAAAATCCTTTGGAAAAGAAGGGTTAATTCAGGACAGCAAAAATCAGTTGAAAACGAAGGATTAATTCAGGACAGCAAAAATCCTTTGGAAAAGAAGGGTTAATTCAGGTCAGTAAAAATCAGGTGAAAAAGAAGGGTTAATTCAGGACAGCAAAAATCAGGTGACAAAGAAGGGTTCATTCAGGACAGCAAAAATCCTTTGGAAAAGAAGGGTTAATTCAGGAGAACAAAAATCCTTTGGAAAAGAAGGGTTAATTAAGGACAGCAAAAATCCTTTGGAAAAGAAGGGTTAATTCAGGATAGCAAAAATCAGGTGAAAAAGAAGGGTTAATTCAGGACAGCAAAAATCAGGTGAAAAAGAAGGGTTAATTCAGGACAGCAAAAATCCTTTGGAAAAGAAGGGTTAATTCAGGACAGCAAAAATCAGTTGAAAACGAAGGATTAATTCAGGACAGCAAAAATCCTTTGGAAAAGAAGGGTTAATTCAGGACAGCAAAAATCAGGGGAAAAAGAAGTGTTAATTCAGGAGAACAAAAATCTGTTGGAAAAGAAGGGTTAATTCTGGACAGCAAAAATCTGTTGGAAAAGAAGTGTTAATTCTGCACAGCAAAAATCGGGATAAAAGTGTTAATTCAGGACAACAAAAATCTGTTGAAAAGAAGGATTAATTCAGGACAGCAAAAATCCGTTGGATAAGAAGGGTTAATTCTGGACAGCAAAAATCAGGGGAAAAAGACGGGTTAAAATCAGGATAGAAAAAATCCTTTGGAAAAGAAGTGTTAATTCAGGAGAACAAAAGTCAGGTGAAAACGAAGGGTTAATTCAGGACAGCAAAAATCAGGTGAAAAAGAAGGGTTAATTCAAGACAGCAAAAATCAGGTGAAAAAGAAGGGTTAATTCAGGAGAGCAAAAATCCTTTGGAAAAGAAGGGTTAATTCAGGATAGCAAAAATCCTTTGGAAAAGAAGGGTTAATTCAGGACAGCAAAAATCAGTTGAAAACGAAGGATTAATTCAGGACAGCAAAAATCCTTTGGAAAAGAAGGGTTAATTCAGGTCAGTAAAAATCAGGTGAAAAAGAAGGGTTAATTCAGGACAGCAAAAATCAGGTGACAAAGAAGGGTTCATTCAGGAAAGCAAAAATCCTTTGGAAAAGAAGGGTTAATTCAGGAGAACAAAAATCCTTTGGAAAAGAAGGGTTAATTAAGGACAGCAAAAATCCTTTGGAAAAGAAGGGTTAATTCAGGATAGCAAAAATCAGGTGAAAAAGAAGGGTTAATTCAGGACAGCAAAAATCAGGTGAAAAAGAAGGGTTAATTCAGGACAGCAAAAATCCTTTGGAAAAGAAGGGTTAATTCAGGACAGCAAAAATCATGGGAAAAAGAAGTGTTAATTCAGGAGAACAAAAATCTGTTGGAAAAGAAGGGTTAATTCTGCACAGCAAAAATCGGGAGAAAAGTGTTAATTCAGGAGAACAAAAGTCTGTTGGAAAAGAAGGGTTAATTCTGGACAGCAAAAATCTGTTGGAAATGATGGGTTAACTCTGGACAGCAAAAATCAGGGGAAAAAGAAGGGTTAATTCAGGACAACTAAAATCTGTTGAAAAGAAGGATTAATTCAGGACAGCAAAAATCTGTTGGAAAAGAAGGGTTAATTCAGGACAGCAAAAATCAGGTGACAAATAAGGGTTAATTCAGGACAGCAAAAATCCTTTGGAAAAGAAGGGTTAATTCAGGAGAACAAAAATCCTTTGGAAAAGAAGGGTTAATTAAGGACAGCAAAAATCCTTTGGAAAAGAAGGGTTAATTCAGGATAGCAAAAATCAGGTGAAAAAGAAGGGTTAATTCAGGACAGCAAAAATCAGGTGAAAAAGAAGGGTTAATTCAGGACAGCAAAAATCCTTTGGAAAAGAAGGGTTAATTCAGGACAGCAAAAATCATGGGAAAAAGAAGTGTTAATTCAGGAGAACAAAAATCTGTTGGAAAAGAAGGGTTAATTCTGCACAGCAAAAATCGGGAGAAAAGTGTTAATTCAGGAGAACAAAAGTCTGTTGGAAAAGAAGGGTTAATTCTGGACAGCAAAAATCTGTTGGAAATGATGGGTTAACTCTGGACAGCAAAAATCAGGGGAAAAAGAAGGGTTAATTCAGGACAACTAAAATCTGTTGAAAAGAAGGATTAATTCAGGACAGCAAAAATCTGTTGGAAAAGAAGGGTTAATTCAGGACAGCAAAAATCAGGTGACAAATAAGGGTTAATTCAGGACAGCAAAAATCCTTTGGAAAAGAAGGGTTAATTCAGGACAGCAAAAATCTGTTGGAAAAGAAGGGTTAATTCTGGACAGCAAAAATCAGGGAAAAAAGAAGGGTTAAATCAGGACAGCAGAAACCTGTTGGAAAAGAAGGGTTAATTCTGGACAGCAAAAATCAGGGGAAAAAGAAGTGTTAATTCAGGAGAACAAAAATCTGTTGGAAAACAAGGGTTAATTCTGGACAGCAAAAATCTGTTGGAAATGAAGGGTTAACTCTGGACAGCAAAAATCAGGGGAAAAAGAAGGGTTAATTCAGGAGAACAAAAATCTGTTGAAAAGAAGGATTAATTCAGGACAGCAAAAATCCTTTGGAAAAGAAGGGTTAATTCAGGACAGCAAAAATCCTTTGGAAAAGAAGGGTTAATTCAGGAGAACAAAAATCTGTTGGAAAAGAAGGGTTTAAATCAGGACAGCCAAAATCCGTTGGATAAGAAGGGTTAATTCTGGACAGCAAAAATCAGGGGAAAAAGACGGGTTAAAATCAGGATAGAAAAAATCCTTTGGAAAAGAAGTGTTAATTCAGGAGAACAAAAATCTGTTGGAAAAGAACGGTTAATTTAGGACAGCAAAAATCAGGGGAAATAGAAGGGTTAATTCACGACAGTAAAAATCCGTTGGAAAAGAAACGTTAATTCATGACATTGTTTGAAAATGAAGCGTTTCTTCTGGAGAGCAAAAATCAGGAGAAAAAGAAGGGTTAATTCAGGACCGCAAAAATCCCGTGAAAAAGAAGGATTTCTTGTACATTACAACAACTACACATGTTGTAAATTTAGGAAGGGTGCTCCTTCGGTGAGCTATAGCGCATCTTTGTGGGACAACAGGAGTGTCAGATGGGGTAGGGAAGGATCCTGAACGCGATTGTCAAAATGAATAGTGAATAAAAAAAAAACAAACACAATGCTAATCTTTACAAATATCATAAATTACACCAGGTGTTACAGACTGAAATGAAATGTATCTTTTTATTCTAAAATAGTAAAAATAAGAGCAGTTCACTTCTCAAAAGGGAGTTGTGCAGGATTGAACTCATGACCTTATGATTCCCAGTCAGCAACTGATACTGTTGCGCCACGGGGCCATCATAGTAGCTGAGTGTCAATGTCACACACTAAGGCAGCTTTTTTATTCTGCAGTTATATTTTTGAATAAAAGCGCACTTGTTCTGTTATATTTGTACCTTTTGTGAAAGTGTTTTTTTGATATTTGGACTTCACGCTTCATACATTATATAATTTATGCCTACATTTTGTCATTTACTACTAGAATATGAAAAACGTTTCTGTTTTACAAATGTGTTTACACAATGTAAGAGCCAATTTTAGAAAGTTAAAGTTTTGAGTTAAACTCATATTAATGTTTTCTTAATTTGAATAAAATATAATTTCTTCCATAGTCATTGACAATGCTATAGTCTTTTCCCCCTATAAGTTAGTAAGAGATAGAATCTTCTTGCTATAACTGAGAAACAGTGTGACAATAAGCTCTAGTTGTTGTTTAAAGCAGGTCCCAGTAAAGAGGGACTTGAAAGATCCATTTTCAAGTTAGAAATGGGATAAGCATACAGTTTTCTGACCGCTTTGAAATGGTTCAGAAATTATTAGTGTTTATTAACGATACTAGATGTAACAAGATTAAGCTTAGAACTAAATTTTTCTTATTATAATTTTTCCTTTTTTTGCTATTTTAATTTTCATTTTTGTGTGAACTGTTTTACTTTGAAACTTAAGTAAACTTTAAAAAACGAAGATATTTTGTCTGTGGAATCATTTCTGTGCGTCAGGCTTTTGTTGAATCCCATTTTTTGAGTTAGAGCTGCAGAATTTTGGAAACTTTGGGAAAACACAGCTACACACAGATTACTGTAGAAACGGAACACACATGAAATGCATGTGTTCCAAATAACAATCTATTATTTCCACTCTAACACTCCACTTCACTCCCAGATAATCAATCAAGGCATGAGTTGGGAGAAGTTCGTGCACGTTCTAAGTCGGTGGGGGGATGGAATAGTTTGCTGTTTGCCACTGTCTTTTGTCCTTTAAATGTGCAGATAAAGATAGGCTGCAGAGAGGTGCGAACGGATTTAAGAAGCATTTTAAGGTGGGACGGGTCTACAAGTTTTTTTTTGTAGGCTCTGGTAATTCTAGTGTTAAGCCAGGCTTGAGTAGGCAGCCTCTTTTCCTTGTGCATTTGTGAGCACTGATCATACACATCACAGTACATTAAATGCATGATCTACTTAAAATAATTTTGAATTAGTTGTGGCAACACTTGGCTTATTTCAGATGCTTTGTAAACTATGCTCTGAGATTGTTCAGGTGGGGAGGACAAAAGATTCAAGGTAAAGGGGTTAAACTCACTAATCATGGTGTGGGTATGTTGATTAGCACATTGAAGTAAAAATTGTTTAACCCTCAAATGTATCCTTTATTTGTGGCAATAAAAACAACTGCTGCAGTAATAGCAAGTGTGAAAATATTATAACTTTATTGGAAAGCTACTCAAAAGATAAATAGGTCCAAACAGTACAGCTGGGGGTGAGAGACAACATTTTGGGAGCCACCATAAAATGGCCATGATGTGTCAAATCATCTCAGTAGTAAACCCAAAGGGGCCTGTAGTCTGTGCGAGAGTGACAGACACTCGAAACAGGAAGATTCTGCAATCAGTCAATGAGCAGATGAAGAGCAGTGTGGTGTGTGGTGGGAGCAGCTGGGCTGCCCCAGAGCTGAAAACACCAGCATAGGAGAGATTTCTGGGTTATTCTGTTGGTTTGTGTTTACTGTATTAACCATCCCATTTGTATATTCCTATTTTTAAAATCATGTGCAAATATTCTCCTCCTTTTACATTTGTAAATGGAGTCTCAGTGGAACACAGAAAGTAAAATTGCACTCAGTGGAGTGTCACAGATGCAAATCTTTTTATTTGAATAAACATGCTGGAAAGAAGCAGACAAATTTGCATGCTGCTATGTCTCAGTTTTCTTTGTTCTATTCCACTTTATGCTTTCCTTGGCTAATAGACATGAATAAAGTGTTTCCACATAAAAGCACCAGGAAGGAGGTATGGGTGAGGTCTGAGTAATGAGCAGCCAGGTGGCCTTGCATTTTGTCATTACAAGCAGATGCCAAGCACACGTTGGTTTATCTTGTTGGCAATCAGCAATGAATGCAGAAAAACATGGAGCAATGCCAGAACACTTTAACAGTAATGAAGTTGCTTTTATGTTGCTGGTTGACTTTTTTCTTTTAGTTGTAAAGGTAACCAACATCATGTTGATTGTGTGACTTAAAATATCTGAAGTGGTCTCCCCTTGATTTTCTCATATAAACAACAACAACATTTATTTATATAGCACATTTTCATACAAAACAGTAGCTCAAAGTGCTTTACATAGTGAAGAAAAGAAAAATAAAGGACAAAATAAGAAATTAAAATAAGTCAACATTAGTTAACATAGAATAAGAGGAAAGGAAACTGGAAAAAGAAACAGAAGAGAGTAGGGGTTAGTACAGATTTTAGAGCCAACATGAATAGTTATTATAATGAATTGGATATACAGAGTATCAGGGTTAAATTACAGTGAAGTTATGAGAAGGCTGTGTTAAAAAAATGTGTTTTCAGCAGTTTTTTAAAGTGTTACACTTATTGTCAGGCTATTCCAGATTTTTGGTGCATAACAGCAGAAGGCCACCCGCCTCACCACTTCTTTTAAGTTTTGCTCTTGGAATTCTAAGGTGACACTCATTTGAGGATCTGAGGTTACGATTTGGAATATAAGATGTCAGACATTCCGACATATAAGATGGGGCGAGATTATTTAAAGCTTTATAAACCATAAGCAAATATTTTAAAGTCAATCCTGAATGACACAGGTAAACAGTGTAGTGACATCAAAACTGGAGAGATGTGCTCAGATTTTCTTTTCCTGGTTGGGATTCTAGCAGCTGCATTCTGCACTCGTTGCAAACAGTTTGTCTTTTTTGGGTAGTCCTGAGAGGATTGCGTTACAGTAATCTAGTCGACTGAAATCAAACGCGTGAACTAATTTCTCAGCATCTTTCAATGATATAAGAAGTCTAACTTTTGCTATGTTTCTTCAGTGAAAAAATGCTGTCCTAGTGATCTGATTAATATGTGATTTAAAATTCAGATTACAGTCAACAGTTACCCCTAAGCTTTTCACCTCCGTCTTGACTTTTAATCCTAATGTATCCAGTTTATTTCTAATAGCATCATTGTATCCATTATTGACAATCACTAAAATTTCATTTTTTTCTTTATTTAGCTTGAGAAAGTTACTATTCATCCATTCAGTAATACAAATAAGACATTGTGTTAGTGAATCAAGAGAATCGGGGTCATCAGGTGCTAATGATAAATACAGCTGTGTGTCATCAGCATAGCTGTGGTAGCTCACGTTGTGCCACTCAGATCTAAGAGGATGAGAACAGATAAATGGCCTCTGTCTGCATTTTCACGCCAGGTGAAATCTGAACAATTTTCGTTTTTTTTACTTTTTTACATTTTGTTTTACATTTTTTACATTTATTCAAGCAGTATTGACCACTAAATGTTGTGCAAGTTCTAGAAATGGGCAAACACATAATAAAACACAAAATGTACCTTTTCTCAGGCTTCCACAACAATAAACTTTCATCAACTGTAACTGACGGTCCTGGCATGTAGGGCAACTGAAATGCTTCAAATAAATGGTCAATCAAAGGACGTAGATTGAACAAGCGGTCGCGGTTTGGATCTTTCTTATCTGGCTCATTTCTGTTGTTATTCAAGTGAAAGAATTTCAGCAGCAAAGAGAATCAGTTACGTGTCATGATACCTGCAAAAATAGGTGTTGCATACATAGGATCTGTAGACCAGTACATCTCAATATCTGGTTTTCTGATTATTCCCATCAACATCAAAATCCCTATGAATTTTTTCATTTCGTTTTCATCAGTGTCTACCCAAGCACGAACCCGGGAATGTGGAGGTAAATTGGGATTTTTCTCAATAAACTGTGCTGCATACAGATTTGTCTGATGAGCAAAATGTCTGATCAAATCAGGTGACACAAACAGCTCATAAAACTGCTCAGCAGTGTAATTGTTTACATCAACAATAAAGCCACACGTTGCCTCAAACAGATGCAGAAAAGGTAGTTCACCTCGGGCAGCAGTCCAGTTGAGATGCTGGGGATACACCCACTCATCGCCGTCATCCGATGCGCCGTCATTCACAGTATCATGCAGCGCACATTGCTGATCATCATTGTCGCTAAAATCTTCTTCAGAACTGCTACAATCATGATCAGAATTATTGTCCAAAATTGCCTGCAAAACCTCACTTGAAGTCAGTTTACGTTTCGCCATATTCACAGCTTTCACTTTCGAATCACATCACGTGATCGGCCAATACAAGCGCAGAGTTGTCGAAATACAACTTAGTAATAATACCCACGCCAAACTGTCAGTTGTACTACGCGCCAGGCATTCACATAACCACAGGCAAATGTGCTGGATAATTCCGGCAGTAAGGCGTCAGCAATAAAGCTACGATGCCAGATATATCCGGCAGAGGGCGGTTAAGGGGTTAAATCAGACACTCTTTGGGTCTTCCATGGTATAACAGTACTAGAAGATTTTTTAACTGTCTTTTCAGGTGCAACTATGTCAACAGCAGCTCTCACTTTAGTATTAAAGCTTTCCACCATACTATTTACATTCTCCTCGCTATTATAGTTGGCACTATAAATGGACTGATTGGTTAGAATGTTTGTAAGTTTTAAAGCTGCTGATGAGTCAAAGAAGTGTTTTTTTTAACAATATGCTTCTCATGAATGATTTATATCAATATTTCTATATTAAATAGAAGAAAATGGTCTGATAGACCCGTATCAATGATTTGCTTTACATCAACCTTTAGTCCTTTAGTAATCACTAAGTCTAACGTATGACCTGCTTTATGTGTAGGCTGATTAACGACCTGACTCAACTCAAAAGAGTCCAGGAGGTTCATGAATTCTTTTACTTTTTGTTCACACTGATTATCTATATGAAATTTAAAGTCGCCGACTATTAAGTGTGTGTCATAGTTTGTAATTAAAATTGACATTAAGTCAGAGAATTCCTCAAAGAATGATGCGTTAAATTTAGGAGGACTATACATGGATAATACTAGAACATGAGAATCTCTATGAATAACAATGGCGAGATACTCAAATGACTTGAATTTATCAAAACAGGAAAAAGAGGGAATAGATTAGAATGTGAAAGTCAGGAAAATGGAATATTTTTAAAACTAGGTCAACCAGTCTATCTTCCGCAGCAAGTACTTGAGCAAAGTTTCAGCTGACCGCCTTGTCAACACTGGTGAAGTCCGATCAATACGTAATAACTGTCCCTATTTCAGTTACTTTATGGACGACAACCCCAGGGATTATTGGAGATTCTAAATAAGGGCTGGAAGGAAGAGGCCCTCTCTTCCACGGATATTCTAGAATACATTGCTCATTTATACAATACAATACAATACAGTTTATTTTTGTATAGCCCAAAATCACACAGGAAGTGCTGCAATGGGCTTTAACAGACCCTGCCTCTTGACAGCCCCCAGCCTTGACTCTCTAAGAAGACAAGGAAAAATTCCCAAAAAAACCTTGTAGGGAAAAAATGGAAGAAACCTTGGGAAAGGCAGTTCAAAGAGAGACCCCTTTCCAGGTAGGTTGGGCGTGCAGTGGGTGTCAAAAGAAGGGGGTCAATACAACACAATACAGTACACAGAACAGAACAATTACTCAATATAGTAAGAAATAAAAAATATAAATTTTACAAGTACAGAGCAGAATTTAACAATAGATGATATATCCCATAATAAGATTTGGATTTGTGTAGAGTCCTGGAGACCTCATCCTTCAAGCTGCCTCCCCCATTTGGCCATTCCACGGCTGAAACAGTGCTGGGCCAGCCAATCCGATGAAAGGACCCCTCTTTCCCACGATTCCTGCGATCCTCCATCTGGGATGACTTTTCCTTAGGCAGGCAAAGCAACTTGGCAGGTGGGCCATGGCACCAAGTGCCACATTTGAGTACCGAGAAGAAAAACAGAATAAGTGAGGGTTAGTATACAATTATAACTGTCATGTTACTTATGTTTAAGTGCTAATGACTAACAGAGAGATGCAGTCTGTACAGTTAATCAGCAGCTCTAGTCAGGGTGTGCTAAACTGAAGTAGTGAGTCTTCAGCCGGGATTTAAAAGCTGAGACCAAAGGGGCATCTCTTATAGTAGCAGGCAGACCATTCCACAGTTTTGGGGCCCTGTAACTAAAAGCTCGACCTCCCACTGTTATTTTATTAATCCTTGGAATCATAAGCAGATCGGCATCTTGAGATCTTAATGTGCGCTCAGGTTTGTAAGTCATGATAAGTTCAGACAAGTAAGCCGGACCTCGTCCATTTAATGCTTTATATGTTAAAAGAAGGATTTTGAAATCTGCCCTAAACTTAACTGGGAGCCAGTGTAAGGATTTAAGAACTGGAGTTATGTGTTAATATGTTCTTGTTCTTGTAATATTCTTGCAGACGGATTTTGGATTAACTGGAGGCTGTATAAAGAACAGTTTGAACATCCAGTGAACACCGCATTGCAGTAGTCAATCCTACTAGAGATAAATGTATGAATTAGTTTCTCAGAATCCTGTTTATTTAAAAAGCACCTTAATTTCCTAACATTTTTAAGCTGGAAGAAACATGTTTTGGACGACTTTGTAATATTTGCTTTAAATGACATGCTAGAGTGGCGGCACGGTGGCGCAGTGGGTAGCGCTGCTGCCTCGCAGTTGGGAGATCTGGGGACCTGGGTTCGATTCCCGGGTTCTCCCTGTGTGGACTTTGCATGTTCTCCCCGTGTCTGCGTGGGTTTCCTCCCACAGTCCAAAGACATGCAGGTTAGGTGGATTGGCGATTCTAAATTGGCCCTAGTGTGTGCTTGGTGTGTGGGTGTGTTTGTGTGTGTCCTGCGGTGGGTTGGCACCCTGCCCAGGTTTGTTTCCTGCCTTGTGCCCTGTGTTGGCTGGGATTGGCTCCAGCAGACCCCCGTGACCCTGTGTTCGGATTCAGCGGGTTGGAAAATGGATGGATGGATGGACATGCTAGAGTCAAAGATAACTCCTAGATTGCGGGCTGATTCAGTAAAATTGACTGGGATTCCAACTGAGTTAAATGATGACAAAATAGTGTTGTGATCAGCATCATTCCCTCCAACAATTAACGTCTCTGTTTTATCTGTATTTAAAGACAAGTAGTTCTCATTCATCCACTCCTTTAATTCGCTAACACAACTAATTAAAGACAACATTGGAGAAACTTCATTTGATTTAAATGAAAGGTATAACTGGGTGTCATCTGCATATGAGTGAAAATTAACATTATGTTTCCTAATGAGAGATCCCAGTGGAAGCATGTACCGTGAAAACAGTAAAGGTCCCAGTACTGAGCCCTGCGGGACACCATATTGAACTTCTGTGTATAATGATGGAGTACTGTCAGCACATTTCTGTACATATTGGAATCGATTTGATAAGTAAGAACTAAACCAAGCGAGAACAGTGCCTGTAAGCCCAACATCATTTTCTAGCCTGTGCAGTAAAATAGAATGGTTGATGGTGTCAAACACTGCACTTAAGTCCAACAACATAATTATAGTGGAGTTTCCTTCATCAGAGGATATCAGAATGTCCTGTGATAAACTAGGGAGCTTCGCCCCCTGCTCGCTTCGCTCACCAACCCCCGTTTGATTTTTTTTCTTTGATCCGTTTGATATGTTTAATGACTTTGTACCAATCATTCAGGATTGGTTTCTCTGTTTAGCATTTCAGCACAGACAAAACAATCCACATCATCAGTGGTCAATAATTTCTTTTGCAAAGTAACCAATAAATGCATGTGTGGTAAAGTCCGTTTTTGAAATTCTCTTGACTTAAACTTCAAAGCCACACAATATTTATATACTTTTAACATATCACCTGTGTCCATATATTCTATCTCTATTCGACTTGTCGTTATCTCTCTGAGTAATAATTTCTCTTTCTTTGAGCTAATGCAATGTTTACTTTGTTTGCCTTGACAAAGTCGTTTTTTTCTGCTCTCATATTCTGTATCTTGCTCTGCATGTGTTTCGTGCCTACGTTTTTTTTGAAGCCTTTAAATTCTGGTTTTCATTATCTGTAACCTGCTCTCCATGTGTTTGGCCCCCTTTTTTAACCTCCTTATGACGGTGTACTTTGTTTTCTACTCTGTCTTTCATTTCTGACCTCGCTTTATCCTGCTTTTGTTTCAATGACACCTGGTCCGTGGTGATTATATTTTCCCTTTTTCGAGTAATAATTTCCATTTGTTTGCGATACTGTGATCTTTACCATACTGTTAATAATGCATCACTGTAATGTGATTCACCTATGCTGTATAGTTTGGACGTGTGAGGATGACGTATGTTTAATACAGAGCGTTCGCTCGTATCACTCTGGGGCCCCCCACTGTTAATATGGAGCTTCCTCCATATTATTATGCGGTGCATTGTGGACCACTGCGGACTCCGTAGTGTTTCCCGTTTCACTTTGTATCTCGGTTAGTCAAGCTCTTTCCTTTTGGAGCCATGCCTGCCTGGTTTGCTGCATTTCAGACGCATGTTCATTAATTATATCCAGGCAGGCACGTTTTTGTATCTCGGTCACTCGAGCTGTTTCGTTTTGAACCCGTGCCTGCTTTGCCTCTGCAGTTTGAGACTTGCATTGTAGGCGTCTACGTTCATTATATCTGTCCACGCGGGCTCGTTGTTGTAGCTGTGTTAGTTGTTGAGCTGTTTGGTTTTGGAACCAAGACAGTTTTGCTTCCGCGGTTTCAGACGCGTGTCCGTACTATCTCGGGTTTGATGTATGAACCTTTGTGGACTCCGTAGTGTGTCCTGTTTCACTCTGGGGCGGGGCGTTGACTCCTGTTGTTTTACTATGTCTCCTGTGTCCATGGGTATGTACCTGCTTCCATATTACTTCTCTCCCGTTTCACTGTGGTGTGGGGGTGGGGGTTTGTGTGGCACCTGCGCACTTTCGTAGTCTCTCCCGTTTCACTCTGGGGTGGGGGGCTTTGTGTGGCACCTGCGCACTATGTCTCCTGCATCCACGGGCATGTACCTGCGTCCATATCCGGTTTACCATTCTCGGTTAGTAATATGGATTAGAAAATATTAGACCTACTTTAAAAGAGAACATGGAGTTTGTGCAAACAGCATAGGCTTGCTATTATGATCGTAACTTGACACTTCGTGAATTCCCATCCTGGAGATCAAGTCATGGTCCTCATTCTCACTTCGTTGATGATTGGTTCATTGATTATTTGGTGGAATAACAAAATCATCGACCAGTGGAACTGCAATGTAAATTTGCTGAAACTGTACAGGGATCCCAATCCCTCCTCTGGACAGGCTTGTTGCTACTATGCCCAGAAAATGACCCTTAGTTTCAACACAGATTTGATACCCAAAAAACAACAAGAGCAAAGCAGCCATCCCATTCATCCTATAAGTAGTGACTGAATGACCCAGATGAACTTCTTTAATTGCACATGACATCGTCAATAACATGGGGATTGTCACTCAAAAATGCCCATACCTCATCCTGGATGCAAAACATGATCAGGAGAATGCTAGATTTTGGTGTAATTGAGGAATGAGTTAGTTCCTGGTTTAGCCCCATCATCCTGGTCCCAAAGCTGGACATCAGTTGACACTTCTGCAATGACTTCCACCAACTTAATCAAGTACCCAAATTTATTGCTTACCCAATGCTGTAAGTGGATGAACTCTTCGACAGGCTTGGAAAAGTTTAATATCTGACCGCTCTTGACATGACAAAAGGGTACTGGCAAATTCCTTTACCAGAATCCACAAAGGAGTAGGCCATGTTTAGCACCCCTAGTGGCCATTTGCAATATTGGGTCCTCCCATTTGGTTTGCATGGGGCACTGGTGACCTTCCAGCATCTGGGGGATAGAGTGCTACCTATAGTGCCGCCTACCTGGATGACGTCATCTCTTCTGAGAGGAACACATACAACATTTGTGCATTGTGGTCCTGACACTGAACAAAGCTGGTCTTCGGCTGACCAAGGCCAAATATTTAGACTACTAAGTGGGCAGGGGTACTGTATGATCATAATGTGCCATAGTTGATGCCATCATGAAATGGCCCCATCTGAAAACCTAGCAGCAGGTCCAAGCCTTCCTGGGTTTAGTGGGGTAATACCACCGGTTTGTGCCTCATTTATCCAAGAGGGAAATGTACTTGACAGACCTTAGAAAGAATATGGTGGTGTGGAATGCTAAAATGGATGCTGCATTCATGTGACTTAAATCAGGCCCTGTATTAGTGACTCCTGAATTTTCTCTGCCTTTTATTTTACAGACTGACGCTTCAAACACATATCTCAGTGCTGTGTTGAGCCAAAGCGTTTATGGTATTGAACATCCTGTCATGTTTCTGATCTGGAAACTATGGGACCACTAGACCAGGTAGGCAGCAGTGGAAAGACAATCCTTGGCAATAACGTGGGCTATTAACCAGTCGAGGTACTACCTCCTGACTCATGAATTTCATCTAGTGACTGACCATGTACCACTACAGTAGATGGTACTTCACAAAGAGTAGAATCTGCGGGTAACCAGATGGCTTTTGGACCTTCAGGCTTCTCACTCCATCTCTATCAAAGTCGTACATCAATGCTGTTCTCTTCATGCTGTCTCCAATGCTCAGAAACTCCCTCTTAAGCAGTATTTCAATGAGAAACAGGCACACTCTAACCTATTCCCTTTGCCTGATTATCTGCCGGCTTGCAGGCTTACTGCTTGACATGCTTCTCACATGAGGTTTGGAACATTAAAAAGATTGAGCCCCAGCCAACCTAACAGCTCCCTCTCCTGTCCTCTCTCCTTCAGGCTGCCTCTTCCCCAGTATCTACTTGTGCTGTTCTAGTTAAGGATTGAGAAAGAGAGGGTTAGGGTTAGCACCGTCTAGTGGTGAAATTCAACATTTCTTTACTTGAGGAACAGCCTGTCTCTGGGCGATGATGTCATAAAGCTGTGCCCAGAGAGAGAAAAAAAATGGAGAGCACATTCTTCTCTCACTTCCTTATGCTTTGAACGTTCAGTTTGGCTTTAAAGGCATTGTTGGTACGTAGAAATGTTTATAGATGTTTATTTCTCTATATTGATGCATGTTTGTGAGTCTGTTAAGTATTTAAAGTTATTTAATGAAGTATTTTAAGGGTAAAAGGTTCTAGCAACTCTGTTATCAGAGTTTCCACTGCATTATAAAAGTACTTGTGAGTGTACCTTTTTTCAGACTTTAACAGCTTTGCATGACACCTTAAGGCAAGACAATTTACAGATGTTTGAGAGCTACGATGGGGAGCTAGCAACTCAGCAATTAAATGCAAGTAATTGCTTTCAAAGTTATAATAACAGATGTACACTTTAAAAGTGGATCTAAGAAAAGACGATCGAAGGCATCATCTACGTAGACTTGATCTCGCAGTTCATCTGCGAGTATGGCTATCGCACTTGTTGGAGCAGAAGCTCAGGCCGCCAAGGCTGAAGCAGCGTTCGCTAAAAAGGAGACTGAACTTAAAATAAAGCAAGCGCATTTAAAAGCGTCTCTGGAATTGTTGCAATTAGAGAAGAGAACAGCAGCTGCTTTAGAAACTGTTATGGAGCAAGTAGATCGAAGCAGTTATAAAAAAAAAAAAGAGCTGCCAACAGAAGATCCAGTGCGGCACACAAATTAATACATAGAAGAGCATGCCATCTTTACAGACGCCCTTCCTATGCCTGTGCTTAGCGGTCCGTACTTTGATGATCCTTACAACATCCATCTCAACATGAATCTACTGTTGACTTTATACATCAGAATAATAAAGAGGAGCCTGAATCCACGGAGATAAATCCTGTTTTACGAGGTGCCAGCCTTTCTGAGCAATATTTTCTTCCTATGGAGAGTACAGCATGTTCTACTGGGGTCCCATTCGCAAATGAAGTCTTCGCACAGCAGACCAGTATCAGTAATTTCTTTGTGCCCAAGGTGCTGCAAAAGCCACATTTTACAGATCAAGCTCCTTTGAATGGTTACGACAACAGTGTGACACATGAGCTAGCAAATAAGGACAGCACTCAACCCCAGGCTACTGCTCACAGCTACACAAGATCACATCAGGCACATCCAGATGAGAATACAAATATGTTGGACTTTGTCAGGTTTCTTGCCCAAATCTACTTGCCTTATTCAGTTTAATGATCGACCTAAGAATTATAGAGCTTGGAGGGCGTCCTTCCTGAATGCCATCAGAGGCCTTAATCTTTCAGTTAGTGAGGAAATGGATTTGCTGGTGAAGTGGCTAGGCGGTGATTTGGCAGCACTTGTCAAGCAGATAAGAGCTGTTTATATAAATGATCAACAACAAGGGCTCAGAATCGTATTGGACAGACTGCATGAATGCTTTGTTTCTCCAGAAGTTATTGAGAGTTCCTTATTCAAGAGGCTAGAGAGTTTCTTAAAGATTTCGAATAAAGATAATCGCAGACTGAGAGAATTTGGAGACTTGCTCATGGAACTTCAAGCTGCCAAAGATCGAAGATCATGGAGTGTCTTACTCACCATTTTTTTGTGAATTTTGTAAGTCAACAAGCGAGGATGCGGAATGATCTGAGCTTCATTGTTTCAGCAGCTCATGAAGAGCCGTGGGGACAGATTAGGCACAAAAGCTTAATTCTCAGAAAGTCGTTGCTGTTCATAAAACGAAGGTCTCATCTCAAAGTACACTTGCTGAACTTTCAACAAAGACTAAAGCAGATCCAGCAAAACAGTGCCCACTCCATAATAAACCAAACCTCACCCCCTTCCTAAGTGCTGTGGATTTAGTGAGAAGCCCCTTGAAGAAAGGAAGGCATTCTTAAAGCAACATGGGATTTGTTGCAAATGCTGCAAGTCTGCAGTTCATGTGGCTAAGAACTGTAATGATGCCACCAAGTGCACAGAGTGTGAAAGTGAGGCTCACATCTCAGCACTGCATAAAGGACCAGCTCCATGGTTGTCCATGTTACAAACTCCCACCCCACAGTATGGCGGGGAGAGAAATGATAGTCCTAATGAAATCAATATTACTTCTACTTGTACTAGGGTCTGTAGGGAGAATCAACCAAGACACTCATGTTCCAAGATCTGCCTTGTAAAAGTGAGACCGGAGGGTCACTCTCAGGAAGCTGTTTTCCTCTATGCAGTATTGGATGATCAGAGCAACAGGTCTCTTGTGAGATCAGAGGTCTTTGATCTCTTCGGCATATCAGGATCCATATCTTCATACACCATGAAGACATGCGCTGGAACTGTTGAATCACAAGGTAGGTAGGCGCACGGCTTCCAAATTGAGTCAATAGAAGGAAATATCACTCATTTACTACCAACAATGATTGAGTGCAATGACATTGCAAATAATCGATCTGAAATTCCAAAACCAGAAGTAGCGTTAAAGCAACAACACTTGAGACACCTGGTGAAGTGGATACCAGAGCTCCATCCACAAGCCCCATTTATGCTTCTATTAGGTAGAGATGGTTTGGTGAAGATGCCAGAAAGTTTGTAGATCAGGATTTCTATATGGATGATGGACTGAAGTCCTTGTCCTACTGCAACAGCAGCAATCGACCTGCTCAAACGAACTCAGGAAATGTTAGCTTGCTCTAATCTCAGGCTTCACAAGTTGTTGTTCAACAGTAGAGAAGTAATGGAAGCCTTTCCACCTGAGGACCATGCCAGCACCCTAAAGGACCTAGATTTATCAACAGGAACCATACCTATACAACGTAGCCATGGACTAATTTGGGACTTGAATTCGGATTGCTTCATCTTTCAAGTTCATAAAGAAAGAAAACCATTCACACGACGAGGAGTTCTCTCTGTTGTAAATAGTTTGTATGATCCACTTGGGTTTGTTGCTTCGGTAACAATCCAAAGCAAAGCTCTTCTAAGGGAATTTATTAGAGTCATCTGATTGGGATGCACCATTGACACCTGAAAAGGAGGAGCTGTGGGAGACGTGGAGACATTCTCTACAAGAATTGCAGTCTCTTCAAATTCCAAGACAATATTCACCTGTATCACCGTCTGAAGCAAAGTTTGTAGAACTCTGTGTCTTCTTGGTTGCTTCTGAGGGGGTAGTTGGTGCAGTCGCATATATGAAGGCCACAGACACCAATGGAAACTGTCATGTGGGTTTCATCTCTGGCAAAGCAAGATTGGCCCTGCGACCTGAACATATTATTCCACGACTGGAGCTTTGTGCGGTGGTTATTGCAGTGCAAATGGCAGAAACCATCACAGCAGAAATAGATATTAAGTTTGATGCAGTTACCTTCTGCATGGACAGCAAGGTGGTGTTGGGATATATTCATAATGTAAAGCAGAGGTTTTACGTTTACATAAATGATCGAGTCCAAAGAATCCGAAGAAGTACACTTCTAGATCAGTGGCATTATGTGCATACAGAGCATAACCATGAAGACATTGCAACACGACCTATATCCGCTGCCAGCTTAAAGGATACAATTTGGTTTACTAGACCGGAATTCTTATCTCGTCCTGAAATCATGCCTCCTGTGCAAGAGACATTTGAACTTGTCAATCCAGCTCAAGATTCAGAAGTCCGGCCATTAGTTACAGTATGTCACACTAGCTGTATTTATCTAACCAGAGCTATGGGTAATCTAATTCACCTGTCATTTTATACAAGCTCAAAATAAACCTGCTGAGAACTGTAGGAGATGGGATTCTCATGAATCACCGCTAACTCTGACATAAAAAAAAAGATTATTATTATTATAATTGCTCAAAGTTCAGCAGTCGTTATTCATACAGTTCAACAGGATACTCTACGCTGATGAGATTGAGTGTCTCAAATCACATAGAAGGCTCTCAAAGAAAAGTCCACTTTGGACTCTGGATCCCTTTATCGATCAAAATGGCCTGTTGAGAGTTGGAGGTCAGGTCATGAAGGCAGGTCTAGATCTTAATGAAAAAAGGCCACTTATTGTGCCGGGACGACATCATGTAGCAACCTGATTAGTGTGTTACTTCCATGAGCAGACACAACACCAAGGACGTCACTTTACAGAAGGAGCAATCGGGTCAGGCGGCTACTGGTTAATAGGTGTCAAGCGATGTGTTTCTAGCCTTATCTTTAAGAGTGTTATCTGCCGTAAGCTCAGAGGGTCCTTTTAAGTACAGAAGATGGCAAATCTTCCACCGGATAGACTCAGCATGGAGCCTTTCTTTACACATGTTGGACTAGATGTGTTTGGGCCTTCGACTTTATCAACATGATGAACAAAAGGCAGCCATGCTGAGAGTAAAAGGTGGGCTGTTCTTTTCACTTGTCTAAGTGTCAGAGCCATTCATATCGAGGTCATTGAATCCCTAGATTCTTTTAGTTTCATTAATGCCTTGAGGTTTCTGGCGATTCGAGGTCCAGTGAAGCACATTCGTTCGGACAGAGGAACCAGCTTAATTGGTTCCTGCAATGAACTAGGAATTCTCTCCAATTCTGATGGAATGGCTGTTTAGAAATTTCTTGTAGATCATGGTTGCACTTGGACATTCAACACTCCTTATTAGTCTAATATGGTAGGTGTATGGGAGAGGATGATTGGTATCACACGGAGGATTTTAGATTCAATGTTTGACCAAATGAGGTTTTCCAAATTAACACACGAGGTACTTACCACCTTTCTTGCTAAGTTCACTGTTATCGTGAACAATAGACCGCTGGTGCCTGTGTCAGCTGATCCTTCTGATCCATTCATTCTCACACCTGCCACGATCCTTACTCAGAAAATGGTTTCTTTTCTTCTTCCAGTTGGGGAATTTGGAGAATCTGACTTTTATAAGCAGCAATGGAAATGGTACAAAGCCTTGCTAATACCTTCTGGGATAGGTGGCACAAGCAGTATTTATCCACTCTTCAGTTCCGTAGGAAATGGCAAATTAACCGTCCAGATCTTACACTTGGAAGTGTCGTCCTTTTGAAGGACTCCCAAACTAAGAGGAATGACTGGCCTTTAGGAATTATAACTGAATTATACCCTAGCAAGGATGGGAGGGTCCACAAAGTGCAAGTCCGAGTCAATAAATCAGGTGGGCCCAAGATGTTTCTCAGGCCTGTTAATGGGATTGTAAGAGCCATTTTCTAGTTATGTAAGATTCATAAATATTATATTAAGATGACAATGCATAATCTGTGGGAGGTTCCTATAACCCCAATAAGTAGAATCGTATTGATATATTCTTGCTATTTCTATCTGCTTTGACTAAACATTATTCTTCAGTTAGTGACCAGCCTTGCAATGTGTAAGGCGTAGAGGGCACAAGGTTTTAAACCGTGCCAGTGCCCGTGTCTGCGTGCCAAAGGGCCTACGTATCTTCCGAGTGTGTGAAGTAACATGTAAGAAAATAGCGCTTATTTAAGTGCAAAATCGTACACTTACAGTGTACAGAAGAAGAAACTAAGAATCTTTAAGTATATAAGAAGTTAAGAATCTTTAAGTATAGAAGAAAAAGTAAAGGACTTTTAAGTACAGAAATAACTAAAGTTTCTCCAGAAAAGCTAAGTTTAGAGAAGATACATTTTTTTTTGTTTTGCCTTTTATTCTACATGTGTAACTACTTTTTTCTTTATTCTTTTGTGAATTATTTGCTTTTAATTTTCACTAAATATTTTTAGTACTAGGGTGCTGTACCATGTTAGCCATTATGAATGTAGAGAAAAGCCAAGCAAAATGACACCTTTTATTGGCTAACTAGAAAGTAATCTTTCTAGTTAGCCAATAAAAGGTGTCATTTTGCTTGGCTTTTCTCTACTAAATATTTTTAAATTAAACTTTTGGACTGAGAGGTTTCTTTTGGCACGCGTTTTACCCGTGCTTGATCTCGGCCACAGGGATCGTCTTGCTTCTTCCGTCAAAAGATTTGGAAACCGAAGAAGAATAAACAAATAGTGGTATCCTATGGGATACCAGGTGGGGAGTGTGTTGTTCTAGTTAAGGGTTGAAATAGGAAAGGCTTAAGATTAGCACCATCTAGTGGTGAAATTCAATGCTTTAAAGGCATTGTCGGTACGTAGAAATGTTTATAGATGTTTATTTCTCTGTATTGACGCATGTTTGTGAGTCTGTTAAGTATTTAAAGTTATTTAATGAAGTATTTTAACGGTAAAAGGTTCTAGCTTTACTGCTGTTATCAGAGTTTTCACTGCATTATAAAAGTACTTGTGAGCGTACCTTTTTCAGACTTTAACAGCTTTGCCACTGTGCACAGATAATGTTTGCCATTCAAGTGAATGTTATTTATTTATTTTTTATATGTTTGTAAGGAATAAATAATTCTGCCATCAAGTTTATTGAGTGAGTTTGTATGTACGAATTTCTCACATTATTGTATTTACGATTTATTTATAGTTTTACCCTATTCCAACTAACTTCAGTAAAGAAAGCAAACTGGAAACTGTTGTCTATGTGGTCATTGGAAGGGAGTTTATATATATATATATATATATATATAGTGACACACGTATGCATGGGAGGCAGCTAAAGGGCTTGAATGAGGGTAATTCAGAGGCAGACCGGGATGGGACTGTTTTTCTCGCTTTTTTGTAGACTGTTTATGGGAAATTCTGCCTGGCCCTGATGATGTCACTTCTGGGTCCGAGCCTATGGATGAAGACCCTTCTGGCCCCTCTGATTTCATTTCCTATACTGGCCTTTAAAAGCCGCCACCTTTCCCCTATTCCCTCATTTCTGTTTTGGACTCCGATTTGTGCACATCAATACTATCATTGTATTCAATTTTGCAGCCAGTAAACAATATACGGGTGGCTGCTCCAAACCTTGCTATGGCTCTGTGTCGAGTTTGTGACCATATATATACAGTATATACAATATAGTTTGCTGAAGTCTAATCACACTGCCTTCTCTTGATGTTCTTCTTTAATAAACTGCTAAAATCCTGTTTTAGCTCCTTAATATGGAAGTAAAACTTGTGTTTATATTACTGTTATGATTTTTGTCCTTAAAAATTAGTTGCTAAAGTAGTCCTTTCTGTTTAGTTGTAAATACAAATGCATCCAAATGGACTACAAAATGTACAAAATTGCAGTAATTCTGGTAATTTCTGTGGTGTCTGCGTTTCTGCATCTTGAAGGCTTTTCTCTGTCTCTTCTTCTTTTTCTCACATTTCTCTACATCCAAATAGATTCGGCACCTGGGTCCTCTCCGAAAACATCACTAAGATAATTTGTCTCTCTTGACTCTCTGTTTCTACTCTAAACCATTTCCATAATGCTTGGCTAGGACATGATAATTCTTAAACAAAATCTTCCGCAAAAGTACACAGCATTTCTACTCTAATAACTAACCTCAATGCATGTAAAAAATCTAGGCAGTGCGGCATAAATATGAATAATTTAATTACAATTACACCTCTAGATGAACAATGTATTAAAACTATAAAAAAATTAAAATACAGTACATACCGAGTGACACTAATAAAAATAACCTAATTAATATCTTGAATACCCATAATGCACATACAATTCGGCTCTGCTCTTCTGAAAAATTAAATATGGCTTTATTAAATGTTAGAGCATTAACCAACAAGATGTTTTCCATTAACGATCTTATTAGTGATAGGAAAATTGATTTTATTGCATTAAGTGAAACGTGGCTTAACCCTGATGGTGCGGCTGTTTTAATCGAATCTGGACCTCCGAATTACAGCTTTGCTCGTGCGGATCACCAAGGTAAGAAAGGCAGTGGTTTAGCAAACATTTACTCTAGCCGGTTAAAGTGTAAAGATGTCAGTTTTAGTAAATTCAAGTCTTTTGAGTATCTTGCTGTTGTTATTCATGAAGTTTCTCAGTTTCTAGTATTATCCATGTATAGAACTCCTAAATACAATGCGTCTTTTTTGTTGAGGAATTCTCAGACTTGGTATCAATTATAATTACGAACTATAACATGTTCCTAATAGTTGGTGACTTTAACTTTCATATCCGATAATCAGTGTGACCCAAAAGTAAAATAATTTATGAACCTCCTGGACTCCTTTGATTTGAGCTAGCACGTTAGTCAGCCTACACACAAAGCAGGTCATACGTTAGATTTAGTAATTACAAAAGGACTGAAAGTTGATGTGAAGCAGATCGTTGATATTGGTCTATCTGACCATTTTCTTTTATTATTTAATATAGAAATAATGATAGAATATATTCAGGAGAAGCATATTGTTAAAAAATGCTTCTTTGATTCATCAGCAGCTTCAAAAGTTACAAACATTCTAAGCAACTAGTCCGTTTGTGGTGCTAACTACAATAGCGAAGATAATGTAAATAGTAAGGTAGAAAATTTTAATGCTAAGGTAAGAGCTGCTGCTGACATAGTCGCACCTGAAAAGACAGTTAAAAAATCTTCTAACATTGTTATACCGTGGAAGACCCAAAGAGTCTGATTTAAAGAGAACATGCCATAGACCTGAGTATAAATGGAGAAAAACTAAACTAACTATCCACTATGAGATATTGAAGGTTAAAATAACAGAATACAATAACACAGTCCATCTTGAGAGGAGCTGCTATTTCTCTAGAATTATAAATAACAATGCTAGTAATCCCAGAGTCTTATTCTCTACGATTGATCGTCTGCTAAACCCAGCTAACTCAATGGAATGCCTACAAAATACTTCCAGTGAAACTTGTGAGGCTATTGCTGTAGTTTTTTTATCAAAAAATTAATGATATTAGAAACAATATAGTACATCTCCCCAACACGGATCCTCTTAAGCCCCAGTACTCCATTCTAAACAAATTAAATTCTTTCACCAGGATAGATTTACCTGATTTATATAAAATAATTTCTCAACTGAGATCCTCCACCTGCGTCCTTGACCCAATACTAACAAGTTTTTTCAAAGAAGTATCTGGCGTGCTAATTGACAGTATTCTTGACATAATAATAATTCATTACATTTATATAGCGCTTTTCTCAGTACTCAAAGCGCTATCCACACAGGGAGGATCCAGGAAGTGAATCCACAATCTTCCACAGTCTCCTTACTGCAAAGCAGCAGCACTACCACTGCGCCACCTGTGAGGACAAATTGTAAACTCTTCATTACATACAGGGGTCTTCCCAGATTGACTGCTATAGTTAAACCCCTACTCAAGAAAAAAACTCATCTGCTTTTGAAACTTTTAGACCTATCTCTAACTTGCCTTTCTTAAGTTAAATTCTAGAGAAGATATTCATTTTGCAGCTTAATGACCACCTCAATAAACCTGACATTCTTGATAAGTTTCAGTCGGGTTTCAGAACAAATCACAGTACAGAAACTGCACTCGTAAAAATAGTAAATGACTTGCGGGTAAATGCAGACAGAGGCCATTTATCTGTTCTCATCCTCTTAGATTTGAGTGCCGCATTTGATACCATTGATCACAATATTCTTAGAAATTGCCTTAGTCAATGGGTGGGCCTCTCTGGCAGGGTCTTAAATTGGTTTGAATCCTACGTGGCAGGTAGAAAATTCTTTGTTAGTTGTGCTAATTATACTTCAAAGACCCCTGATATTCTATTTGGTGTTCCACAAGTACTCTATCCTGGGTCTGCTGCTCTTTTCGATTTACATGCTTCCATTAGGTCAGATTATCTCGGGGCATAACGTGAGCTACCACAGCTATGCTGATGACACACGACTGTATTTATCAATAGCACCTGACGATCCTGACTCTACTGATTCATTGACACAATGTCTTACTTGTGTTTCTGAATGGATAAGTAGTAATTTTCTCAAATTAAATAAAGAGAAAACTGAAATTTTAGTGATTGGCAATAATTTATTTTATTTATTTATTTAATTTATTTATTTAATTTATTTATAAAGCACTTTAAAAACAACCTCAAGGCTGACCAAAGTGCTGTACAAAGAAAAACAACACATAAACACATAAGAACTGAAGAGATTCTTAATAGAAAATATAAAAAGTATACAAATAGCCAACATATTGCACAGGGTTAAAAGCCAGAGAGTAAAAATGTGTTTTAAATAGGATTTAAAGGCAGCTAGCGAAGGAGGATAAGGGATATAATGAGGTTATTAGAAATAAACTTAATGCATTGGGATTAAAAGTCAAGAAGGAGGTAAAGAATTTAGGGGTAACTATTTTTTCTGACCTGAATTTAAAACCACATATTAATCAGATTACTAGGACAGCATTTTTTCACTTAAGAAATATAGCAAAAGTTAGACCTCTTATATCATCGAAAGATGCTTTTGTTTTCAGTCGACTAGATTACTGTAACGCACTCCTCTCAGGACTACTCAAAACAGACATCAATTGGTTGCAACGAGTGCAGAATGCAGCTGCTAGAGTCCTAACTAGGAAAAGAAAATCCGAGCACATCACCCCAGTCTGAGCGTCACTACACGGGTTACCTGTGTCATTTAGAATTGACTTTAAAATACTGTTTATGGTTTATAAAGCCTCACATAATCTGCTCCATTTTATATTTCAGAATGTCTGACATCTTACACTCCAAATCGTAACCTTAGATCTTCAAATGAGTGTCTGCTTATAATTTCAAGAGCTAAACTTAAAAGAAGTGGTGAAGCGGCCGGCCTTCTACTGTTAAGCACCTCAGATCTGGAATAGCTTGCCAATAGGAATTCGCCAGGCTGATAGAGTGGAGCACTTTAAAAAACTGCTGAAAACACATTGCTTTAACATGGCTTTCTCATAACTTCATTTTAGTTTAATCCTGACACTCTGTATATTCAATTATTAATTATCATTATTATTCATGGTGGCTCCAAAATCCGTACTAACCCCTACTCTCTCTTCTGTTCTTTTTCCTGTTTTCTGTGGTGGCGACCTGCGTCACCACCACCTAATCAAAGCATCATGATGTCCCTACATTGACGGATTAAAGACCAGAAGTCTACATGACCATCATCATCAAGTCCTTCCATGAGGACCCTGAATACAAAGAGGACTGTTCATTTATGTTAGGTAGAATGCCTAGAGGGAGCTGGATGGTCTCATGGCCTGGAACCCCTGCAGATTTTTTATTTTTTCTCCAGCTGTCTGGAGTTTTTTTTTTTGTTTGTTTTTTCTGTCCTCGTCTTTTTTTGTCTTTTTTTTTTCCTCTTTCCTCATCATGTGAAACATTTTTTCAGCTACATTATTTGCATCCAAACACATCAAGACAAAAATATTTGGACAATTTCAGTATCAATACATTCTAGAAAAGAATTAACTTAAACTGTGGAAAAGATTACATAATGCTAAATGTAACAATAAATACATTTAATTATATAGCACCTTTCCCATAATATGGTGTATTTTTAATGGATGTCAATAGAAAGCCTTATAACAAGTAAGGTGGGTTGCCGCTGACAGAGGTGTTGCTGAAGCCAGCAGGGGGCACTTACCCTGAGGCTTGTGTGGACCCCAATGCTCCAGTGCAGTGACAGGGACACGGTGCTGTAAATGTGGTGCAGTCTTTAAGATATGATTGAAAACCAAGGTCCTGATTCTCTATGGTCATTAATCAGCCTTTTAAAGAATTTGGACGTATTCTGATGTCCTGGTTAAACTGCACATCACGGCCTTGTCCATTCTGGTCCCCTAATCATCTCCTGTCTCTAACTGGATCAGCAGCAATCACACCTTCACCACATACCAGCTAAGGTGTGGTGGGCATAGTGGTACAAAATAGCTGATGTCACATCATCCATGAGGATACTGCACTGTGGTGGTGTATAATACTGCTAATTATTAAATAGTACAAAATCCTGCCAACAGTCCTAATCAAGTCCTAACCATATTCATATAAATATGAACTCTCAGTGGTATAGGGCTAAAGATAAACTTTTTTTAAGATCAAGAATAAGGTGCAGCCTGCTCTCTAGGGACAGCAGGAGTCACTGAGAGGGTAACAGGGGCCTTCACCAATGATGGAGGTTCTGCTACTTGAAACAGGCTACTGCAGACTCTCCTTTTGGGCCGGTCATCTTTCCTGACTTCTCTTTTCCAAGTCATTCTCTTGGTCACTGAAGGTGGAGCAGACAACTTGGCAGCCTTTCTTCTTAAGCACCTCATTTGTTTCAACAGGCAGAGCTTTGTTGTTAATGGCTGGGTGAGCAAACAACAATAGTTCAAGGAAACGGAAGATTAAATCTCAACATTAGCAAGTGACCATAAAAATAGTTGATAGTAAAATCAGTGTTGGTTTAGAAATCATGCAAAAAAGATACACAGGAATGAGGATATGGACACCAAAATAT
Organism: Erpetoichthys calabaricus; assembly: GCF_900747795.2. Taxonomy (NCBI): domain Eukaryota; kingdom Metazoa; phylum Chordata; class Cladistia; order Polypteriformes; family Polypteridae; genus Erpetoichthys; species Erpetoichthys calabaricus. Next base: position 1,521 of record NC_041401.2, on the reverse strand, counting down.
TTGACTGTTCAAAACCATGAGATTATCGTCATTACAACAACAGATGGAAGAGGATGTCATTTTTTTCTTTTTATATATGTCTATTTCTATTGTCAGCATGGATATTTCTGGTCTCTGCATTGGAACTTAAACTGAAGATAGAAATTTCTTCTTTTGTTTTCAAAGATGAACTAATTCTGCATTTCCATATTTGTCTCATATTCATTTTCGCTTACTCAATAAACTCTTTGGTTGCTCTTATTATTTATTCCATGCAGAATGCTCCGGGACCTTCAGTTTTGGTATGCTTCTTCTTGGCAGTCATGGCAAATGTGCTATAAAAAACATCTTTATTGGGAGAGTAAGACTGTTCACTTCTGCATGTTAAGAACTGGAACATTTTGAAAATATTTGTTCAGCATACCTGCTGTTCTCTTGTGGCTTTTTGAAGACTTTGAAGATCAGGGAGTGTTATTAGCAACCTTCTATGTGGGTCGAGGAAGAAAGGAGGACACATTGGATAACTGAAGTTATGTAAAAAGAACAGTTTGCTTGTTTAATGTCTCAAGATGAAAGAATAAAATGAGAAGAGCATTTTTAACTTTAACAACAAAATGAAAAAGCATCGACAAATAGCAATTTACAATTCTGACAGACGGTTGGCTGACTCATGATTCCCATGATTCTTTCCATGATTCCTGCTCATTTAATGTTAATATGTACAGTATTATTGTTGTTCATCATTCAAGCATAATACAGTAGCAGCACACCAACATGGAGTAGGCTTATAGTAAAATCTATTAATTAGGAGCGTTAATAACAATGATAACAATACATTTGATTTATCTAGTGCCATGTTCCATTATAATGTGAGATGCAGCTTTTGTAGTTGCCATGTCTGTCTGTCTGTCTGTTCACATGAAACAACTCAGGCCCATATTAACTTATTTTTTAAAAAATTTGGCATACTTATTCGTGAAGGAAATTTGTTAAGATTGCACTGTATAATGTTTTGAGATTTGAAAATCTCTTATTAGATAGATAGATAGATAGATAGATAGATAGATAGATAGATAGATAGATAGATAGATAGATAGATAGATAGATAGATAGATAGATAGATAGATAGATAGGTGAAAGGCACTATATGATAGAGAGAGAGAGACAGACAGACAGATAGAGAGAGAGAGAGAGATATGTGAAAGGCACTATATGATAGATAGATAGATAGATAGATAGATAGATAGATAGATAGATAGATAGATAGATAGATAGATAGATAGATAGATAGATAGATACTTTATTAATCCCAGGGGGAAATTCACATATTCCAGCAGCAAAAAATATTAAATTAAAGAGTAATAAAAAATGCAGGTAAAAAAAAAAAAAAAAAAACCAGACAATAACTTGAATAATGTTCAACGTTTACCCCCTCTGGTGGAATTGAAGAGTCGCATAGTTTGGGGGAGGAATGATCTTCTCAGTCTGTCAGTGGAGCAGGACAGTGACAGCAGTCTGTCGCTGAAGCTGCTCCTCTGTCTG
>NC_041400.2:199367121-199443007 GCF_900747795.2 Erpetoichthys calabaricus | reverse complement strand
AGGTTGAAAAAGAAGGGTTAATTCAGGAGAGGAGAAATTAACTGATAAAGAAGGGTTAATTCAGGAGAGAAAAAATCAACTGAAAAAGAAGGGTTAATTCAGGAGAGAAAAAATCAACTGAAAAAGAAGGGATAATTCAGGAGAGCAAAAATCAACTGAAAAAGAAGGGTTAATTCAGGAGAGCAAAAATAAACTGAAAAAGAAGGGTTAATTCAGGGTTGAAAAAGAAGGGTTAATTCAGGAGAGCAAAAATCAACTGAAAAAGAAGGGTTAATTCAGGAGAGAAAAAATCAACTGAAAAAGAAGGGATAATTCAGGAGAGCAAAAATCAACTGAAAAAGAAGGGTTAATTCAGGAGAGAAAAAATCAGGTTGAAAAAGAAGGGTTAATTCAGGAGAGAAACAATCAACTGAAAAAGAAGGGTCAATTCAGGAGAGAAAAAATCAACTGAAAAAGAAGGGATAATTCAGTAGAGCAAAAATAAAGTGAAAAAGAAGGGTTAATTCAGGAGAGAAAAAATCAACTGAAAAAGAAGGGATAATTCAGGAGAGCAAAAATCAACTGAAAAAGAAGGGTTAATTTAGGATGGAAAAAATCAGGTTGAAAAAGAAGGGTTATTTCAGGAGATCAAAAATCAACTGAAAAAGAAGGGTTAATTCAGGAGATCAAAAATCAACTGAAAAAGAAGGGTTAATTCAGGAGAGAAAAAATCAACTGGAAAGAAGGGTTAATTCAGGAGAGAAAAAATCAGGTTGAAAAAGAAGGGTTAATTCAGGAGAGAAAAAATCAACTGAAAAAGACGGGATATCCAGGAGATCAAAAATCAAGTGAAAAAGAAGGGTTAAATCAAGACTGAAAAATCGGGTGAAAAAGAAGGGTTAATTCAGGAGAGAAAATATCAGGTTGAAAAAGAAGGGTTAATTCAGGAGATCAAAAATCAACTGAAAAAGAAGGGTTAATTCAGGATAGGAAAAAGCAGTGGAAAAATAAGGGTTAAATCAAGACACCAAAAAAAGTGGGAAAAAAGGGTTAAATCAAAATGGGAAAAATCGGGTGAAAAAGAAGGGTTAATTCAGGAGAGGAGAAATCAACTGAAAAAGAAGGGTTAATTCAGGAGAGCAAAAATAAACTGAAAAAGAAGGGTTAATTCAGGAGAGAAAAAATCAACTGAAAAAGAAGGGATATTCAGGAGAGCAAAAATCAACTGAATAAGAAGGGTTAATTCAGGAGAGAAAAAATCAACTGAAAAAGAAGGGTTAATTCAGGAGAGAAAAAATCAACTGAAAAGAAGGGTTAATTCAGGAGAGAAAAAATCAGGTTGAAAAAGAAGGGTTAATTCAGGAGAGAAAAAATCAACTGAAAACGAAGGGTTAATTCAGTAGAGCAAAAATCAACTGAAAAAGAAGGGTTTATTCAGGAGAGAACAAATCAACTGGAAAGAAGGGTTAATTCAGGAGAGAAAAAATCAGGTTGAAAAAGAAGGGTTAATTCAGGAGAGAAAAAATCAACTGAAAAAGAAGGGATATCCAGGAGATCAAAAATCAAGTGAAAAAGAAGGGTTAAATCAAGACTGAAAAATCGGGTGAAAAAGAAGGGTTAATTCAGGAGAGAAAAAATCAGGTTGAAAAAGAAGGGTTAATTCAGGAGATCTAAAATCAACTGAAAAAGAAGGGTTAATTCAGGATAGGAAAAAGCAGTGGAAAAATAAGGGTTAAATCAAGACACCAAAAAAAGTGGGAAAAAAGGGTTAAATCAAAATGGGAAAAATCGGGTGAAAAAGGAGGGTTAATTCAGGAGAGGAGAAATCAACTGAAAAAGAAGGGTTAATTCAGGAGAGCAAAAATAAACTGAAAAAGAAGGGTTAATTCAGGAGAGAAAAAATCAACTGAAAAAGAAGGGATAATTCAGGAGAGGAAAAATCAACTGAAAAAGAAGGGTTAATTCAGGAGATCAAAAATCAACTGAAAAAGAAGGGTTAATTCAGGAGAGAAAAAATCAACTGAAAAAGAAGGGTTAATTCAGGAGAGAAAAAATCAACTGAAAAAGAAGGGTTAATTCAGGAGAGAAGAAATTAACTGATAAAGAAGGGTTAATTCAGGAGAGAAAAAATCAACTGAAAAAGAAGGGTTAATTCAGGAGAGAAAAAATCAACTGAAAAAGAAGGGTTAATTCAGGAGAGAAAAAATCAGGTGAAAAAGAAGGGTTAATTCAGGAGAGAAAAAATCAACTGAAAAAGAAGGGTTAATTCAGGAGAGCAAAAATCAACTGAAAAAGAAGGGTTAATTCAGTAGAGAAAAAATCAGGTTGAAAAAGAAGGTTTAATTCAGGAGAGAAAAAATCAGGTTGAAAAAGAAGGGTTAATTCAGGAGAGGAGAAATCAACTGAAAAAGAAGGGTTAATTCAGGAGAGCAAAAATAAACTGAAAAAGAAGGGTTAATTCAGGAGAGAAAAAATCAACTGAAAAAGAAGGGATATTCAGGAGAGCAAAAATCAACTGAATAAGAAGGGTTAATTCAGGAGAGAAAAAATCAACTGAAAAAGAAGGGTTAATTCAGGAGAGAAAAAATCAACTGAAAAAGAAGGGTTAATTCAGGAGAGAAAAAATCAACTGAAAAAGAAGGGTTAATTAAGTAGAGCAAAAATCAACTGAAAAAGAAGGGTTAATTCAGGAGAGAAAAAATCAGGTTGAAAAAGAAGGGTTAATTCAGGAGAGAAAAAATCAGGTTGAAAAAGAAGGCTTAATTCAGGAGAGGAGAAATCAACTGAAAAAGAAGGGTTAATTCAGAAGAGCAAAAATCAACTGAAAAAGAAGGGTTAATTCAGGAGAGAAAAAATCAACTGAAAAAGAAGGGATAATTCAGGAGAGCAAAAATCAACTGAAAAAGAAGGGTTAATTCAGGAGAGAAAAAATCAGGTTGAAAAAGAAGGGTTAATTCAGGAGAGAAACAATCAACTGAAAAAGAAGGGTCAATTCAGGAGAGAAAAAATCAACTGAAAAAGAAGGGATAATTCAGTAGAGCAAAAATCAAGTGAAAAAGAAGGGTTAATTCAGGAGAGAAAAAATCAACTGAAAAAGAAGGGATAATTCAGGAGAGCAAAAATCAAGTGAAAAAGAATGGTTAATTTAGGATGGAAAAAATCAGGTTGAAAAAGAAGGGTTATTTCAGGAGATCAAAAATCAACTGAAAAAGAAGGGTTAATTCAGGAGATCAAAAATCAACTGAAAAAGAAGGGTTAATTCAGGAGAGAACAAATCAACTGGAAAGAAGGGTTAATTCAGGAGAGAAAAAATCAGGTTGAAAAAGAAGGGTTAATTCAGGAGAGAAAATATCAGGTTGAAAAAGAAGGGTTAATTCAGGAGATCAAAAATCAACTGAAAAAGAAGGGTTAATTCAGGATAGGAAAAAGCAGTGGAAAAATAAGGGTTAAATCAAGACACCAAAAAAAGTGGGAAAAAAGGGTTAAATCAAAATGGGAAAAATCGGGTGAAAAAGAAGGGTTAATTCAGGAGAGGAGAAATCAACTGAAAAAGAAGGGTTAATTCAGGAGAGCAAAAATAAACTGAAAAAGAAGGGTTAATTCAGGAGAGAAAAAATCAACTGAAAAAGAAGGGATATTCAGGAGAGCAAAAATCAACTGAATAAGAAGGGTTAATTCAGGAGAGAAAAAATCAACTGAAAAAGAAGGGTTAATTCAGGAGAGAAAAAATCAACTGAAAAGAAGGGTTAATTCAGGAGAGAAAAAATCAGGTTGAAAAAGAAGGGTTAATTCAGGAGAGAAAAAATCAACTGAAAACGAAGGGTTAATTCAGTAGAGCAAAAATCAACTGAAAAAGAAGGGTTTATTCAGGAGAGAACAAATCAACTGGAAAGAAGGGTTAATTCAGGAGAGAAAAAATCAGGTTGAAAAAGAAGGGTTAATTCAGGAGAGAAAAAATCAACTGAAAAAGAAGGGATATCCAGGAGATCAAAAATCAAGTGAAAAAGAAGGGTTAAATCAAGACTGAAAAATCGGGTGAAAAAGAAGGGTTAATTCAGGAGAGAAAAAATCAGGTTGAAAAAGAAGGGTTAATTCAGGAGATCTAAAATCAACTGAAAAAGAAGGGTTAATTCAGGATAGGAAAAAGCAGTGGAAAAATAAGGGTTAAATCAAGACACCAAAAAAAGTGGGAAAAAAGGGTTAAATCAAAATGGGAAAAATCGGGTGAAAAAGGAGGGTTAATTCAGGAGAGGAGAAATCAACTGAAAAAGAAGGGTTAATTCAGGAGAGCAAAAATAAACTGAAAAAGAAGGGTTAATTCAGGAGAGAAAAAATCAACTGAAAAAGAAGGGATATTCAGGAGAGCAAAAATCAACTGAATAAGAAGGGTTAATTCAGGAGATCAAAAATCAACTGAAAAAGAAGGGTTAATTCAGGAGAGAAAAAATCAACTGAAAAGAAGGGTTAATTCAGGAGAGAAAAAATCAGGTTGAAAAAGAAGGGTTAATTCAGGAGAGAAGAAATCAACTGATAAAGAAGGGTTAATTCAGGAGAGAAAAAATCAACTGAAAAAGAAGGGTTAATTCAGGAGAGAAAAAATCAACTGAAAAAGAAGGGTTAATTCAGGAAAAAGAAGGGTTAAATCAAGACTGAAAAATCGGGTGAAAAAGAAGGGTTAATTCAGGAGAGGAAAAATCAGGTTGAAAAAGAAGGGTTAATTCAGGAGAGAAAAAATCAACTGAAAAAGAAGGGTTAATTCAGGACAGCAAAAAGCAGTGGAAAAATAAGGGTTAAATCAAGACACCAAAAAAATCGGGTGAAAAAGAAGGGTTAAATCAGGACAGCAAAAATCGGGTGAAAAAGAAGGGTTAATTCAGGAGAGGAAAAATCAACTGAAAAAGAAGGGTTAATTCAAGATAGCAAAAATCGGGTGAAAAAGAAGTTTTAATTCAGGACAGAGACCACTTCGTGACTTGAGGGTTAGACTCCTTTTGCAGCGCCATCCACTGTAAAGGTGCATGGTCCGTGACAAGTGCAAACTCCCTACCCAAGAGGTAGTACCTCAACTGTGTAATCGCCCACTTAATTGCAAAGGCCTCTCTTTCCACTGCTGCATACCTGGTCTCGCGATCCAGCAGTTTCCGGCTCAGGAACATGACGGGGTGTCCAGCACCGTTGACGCTTTGGCTCAGCACTGCTCCAAGGCCTGTGTCCGATGTGTCGGTCTGGAGGATAAAGAGAAGTGAAAAGTCAGGTGCCTTTAAAACAGGTGCCGAAGTAAGGGTCTTTTTTAAGTCACTGAAGGCTGCCTCAGTCGTCTCAGTCCATACCACAGTGTTAGGGGCCCTCTAACCCTTTGTTAAATTTCTCAAGGGCACGGCTCTCTCTGAAAAGCGGGGTACAAACTGGCGGTAGTACACTGCTAAGCCGAGAAATGCCTGGACCTGCCGCTTGGTTAGCAGATGGGGCCATGTCAAAATGGCTTCTATTTTAGAGCACTGCGGCTTCACATTACCACGACCCACCAGGTAGCCGAAATATTTGGCTTCTTCCAATCCAAAGAAACATTTTTTTGGATTGATTCAAAGACCAACTTCACCTAGCATCCGTAATACTGCTCCAATGTGCTGTAGGTGTTCCTTCCAGGTGCTGGAATAGATGACGACATCATCCAGATAGGCAGCACTATATGTGTTATTGGGGCAGAGCACTGTGTCCACCAGACGTTGGAAAGTTGCAGGAGCCCCATGTAACCCGAATGGGACACGACACTGCCAGTGCCCACTATGGGTGCTAAACGTGGTTTTACCCTTTGCGGAATCCGTTAAAGGAACCTGCCAGTACCCTTTAGTCATGTCAAGTGTGGTCAGATATTTAGCCTGTCTAAGCCTCTCAAGGAGGTCGTCCACTTGAGGCATTGGATAAGCATCAAAAAGTGAGACCTGATTAAGCCAACGGAAGTCATTGCAAAACCTCCAACTCCCGTCGGGCTTAGAAACCAAGAAAATTGGGCTGGACCAGGGACTATGACTCTCCTCTATGACTCCTATGTCCAGCATGCGCTTGATTTCCAGTTCCACTTTCTTTACCTCAGGAAGCCGATAGGGGTGTTCTCGGACGATGACCCCAGGCTCAGTCACAATATTGTGGGCAACCAGAGAGGTCCTTCTGGGTTTTTTGTCTACCACCTCCATGGCAGACTAGATAAGTGCTTCGAGCTCTCGCCTCTGCCACTTATTCAAATTAGACCCGAGGTTAAGTGTGTGAGTTTGAGCAAAGAAGGAGCGGGGCTGGCCAGAGGAAGGATCAGAGTCCCTTTCCCTCCAGGGCTTCAGCAGATTCACATGATAAATCTACTCACTCGGTCAACGATTTGGTTGTTTCACCAAATAATCGACGAGTCCTTTTATCACCTTAACTTCGTATGGTCCCTGCCAATGGGCAAGTAATTTAGAGTGAGAGGTGGGAACCAATACCATGACTTGATCCCACGGTTGAAACTCCCGAAGTGTCGTGCCACGGGCATATTAATGGGCCTGTGCTGACTGCGCCTCCTCAATGTGACTTTTTAATATGGGCTGAATTTTTTCAAATCTGTCGCGTAATTGCACGATATATTCCAAAATATTAGTGGAGGGAAGAACCTCTCCTTCCCAGCCTTCTTTTAAAATGTCCAATATACCCCGGGGTTGTCATCCATATAATAATTCAAAGGGTGAGAACCCCGTGGAGGCTTGAAGGGCCTTCCCTGTAGGAAAAGAGTACGAGGGGGAGAAGTTGATCCGTATTCCTCCCGTCCCCGCTGACCACCTTACGAAGCATCTTTTTTAGAGTTTGATTAAATCTCTCTACTAAACCATCGGTTTGAGGATGATACACCGCGGTTTTCAGGTGCTTTATTTTAAGTAACTTGGCCGTTTCCCTGAACGTTTTCGAGGTAAACGGAGTCCCTTGATCCGTAAGGATTTCTTTAGGAATTCCAACTCGCGCAAAGACCTCCATTAGTTCCCGTGCGATTGCAGAAGGGACGTCATTGCCTGCCCCAGAGCAGGGCGGGATTTCCCTAGAATGGTCTGCAAAGGATCAAGAGGGAAAATTAGTGCACTTCGCCACCCCTTGGTCTGGCATGGAATTACATGTATTCAAGCCCTTTAGTTGTCTCCAAAACACACGTGTGTGACACTGTATTAATGCTGAATACTGGAAATGTGCCAGTAATACTTTTTATTATTGAAAATACATGTAGTCCTTCTTGTAGTAAATAACATCCACACCCTTATTTCATCCCTAATCTGAGACCCTGACTGAACACTGGCCACTGTGCCAGCAGAACACACTGCTGTAAAAGAACTTTATCAAATAACTTGATTAAATCTAAAAAGATTATTTAATAATAATTTCCAAATTCTGAATTACACCTAACACATTCTTTTCTACTTGGCTGGGTGACGAAGCCCACACAATAACTGGTGCACTGTCCATCAAATCTGCTTCTTGCCTTATACCCAGTGCTGCAGTGATATTTACAGGTTCCCAGTGAACCTTTACTGGGTATCTTAAATTTACCTGTCTGTTCAGTTGTCTGTTCAGTTCTTTTGAGTTGGTTATCGCTGTGCTTTCTCACTAGCAGTTACTAGATGACTAGATGATGTTGCAATGACAGCAGCAGGATGTTTAAAGGTGAAGTAACACAATGTTTTATTTTTCCTTTCACACATCATGTGCTTAATTGACACCCATTGTAATCCTGGTTGTTTTATAGAGAGTCTAGAATTCTACTGTTTGACAACTTTTGCAGCAGAACAGGGTGAGCTCAGTATGTGCACAAAACTGATGGCATCTGCTCTGCAGTACTGGGATCACCAGGATTAAAATCAATAAAGTCACAGAAGACATTCTTAAGACACTATGTACAAAATGGAAATGATGGAAAAATGCCTGAAAAATATGTAAAAAACAAATAAAAAGTCCACAAAAAAACCCTGAAAAGTCCTTAAGAAGCATGTGCAAAAAGCCATTAAAAGTGTGAAAAATGCTAAACAGACACTGGAAGTGTGAATGAGTCCTAAGTCTTCTCAATTTTGCACCTGTCTGCCCACTGCACCTTTCAGTCCCCTCATTTAGAGTCTGATGATTCAATAATCTTTTAATGCTTGAGAGATGAAAGTCAAGACTGATAATATCTTGTGTAACCACATTGAGGTACACTCTCAAAAATAAGCAATACATTAATGAAACATCATTGCCTATTTAACCAAGTTAGGTATCCACAACATAGATCCCTTAAATCAGAAGGGCTTCTTCTAACAAACTTTTCTTTAATTTCTCTATGTCTGCTCTTCTCTCCTGATGCATACTCTGTCACCTCAATGTGTCTTTCCTGCTGATGGAGACTCTGTTAGCTTCACTGTCAATGTGAACTTCTCTTCTGAGGACCTGAGAAAGGAGCTGGGATGTCTGAAGAAGATCAGCCAGTGGGACATCATGACATTGATATCAGGTAGCGAGTCTGTTTATGTTGTATTTGTTGTTAAAGACTGTCAGAAGGACCAGGCAGATGATAAGAGGAAACTGAGAGATGCGAGGCATGAAGAAGGCCTGCTGTTAAAGATGTTTTATTATATATAGTTCCTTTTACAGTGACTAGCTGAGTGATGTCACACTCTCATAGCAAACAGTTAGATGTTTTTACTATTTCTTTTCTCTTCTTGATTGGCCGTTTGTAGGTGTCACTTTGAAATGCCATATCAGCTATAATCTTTTAATTACAATTACCAAAAATGTTTGTTTTTATTTTTATAAAGAAAGCAGCTGTTTGTGCTATGTTGTTACTCCACCATGATTTGTGCTTGCACTTGTCATATTGCGTTTTATTTTATCGGCAGTGCATTTATAATACATGTTTAAGAACTGAACTAACATCACACAATGCTGTCTTCATGGTTTCCATTCTTCTCTTTTCTTTTTATTTTCAGGCCATGAAGTTCCAATTTTTGCCCTACAGCCTCCTGAACCTCAGAGCAGAGAGGATTTTTTCCGATGTGAGTTTGTGCTTTTATTAAGTGGATCGTCACAGTAGTAATAATTTCTCTTTTAATATCCCAGGACATATTAAAGTGTAACCATCAGAAAGAACTGTGTGAGTGTTGAGTGACTGATGAGATGAGAGTGATGGGATCCTGTGACTGGGGCATCATGAGATAGAATCAGGACAGAGAGGCACCAAAGCAGTCAGATAGGTTTGAATCTCTTCAAGAATCAAGTGAACTCACTGGAAGTAAAAATACATAAACTGAAAATGAAATCCTGCTAATCTATGCCAGGTCCAACTGTCACACAAGTGCAGTGTTCCTTTTGTCCTCTCCAATTTTTGGGCACATATTCCTTTTTTACTTTTCTGTTTTCTATCATCTCCTTTCTGTGTGGGTCTCTATTTGCTCATTCTCTTCTAATAATAATTTTAATGATAATAATTTCTTTATAACATTAACAACAGCTGAATATGCTTTACACAAAATACAGTTTCACCCACTGTTAATGACAATTCATGTTAAAATACACATGATATGCTACTGTAAATGAAAAGGACAGACACTCCAGTAAGCTGACTGCTCATTTCCACAACAAACTAAGTCAGCTTTGAATAAGGAGGACTGCTACAGAAAGTAGTCAGAATGAGGTGGAAATATTTAAAGATTGTGACAACAAGACATTTAGACCATTCAGTTTTTAAATTTCTAATTCTAGTTAAGGCTCATAGCACCTCTATTTATATAAATGAAAGACATGTGCAGGGGACATCTTAGGAACTGTAGGAGCTAAAAAAATAGGGTTGGTACAGAAGTTATGCTGCCTTGGGCAAAAGTCAAAATTCAAAAAAGAAAATCAAAAATCTAATTTTTTTAAACAAATACTGAAACATAACTGTGTGGTACCCGGCGGGGGTTGATGCCCGGCTGGGATACCCAGGAGGACCAGAGGAGGGCTTGTGCCTCCTCCAGAACACGAGGGGGCGTCCTCCCTGGTTTCTGTGGGGGCCACGGGTACAGAGCTTGGAAGCTCAACCCTGTAGGGGCCCGTGGTCACCGCCAGGGGACGCCCCGATGCCTTGGGAGCCCTGGACCTCAGTACTTCCGCCACACCCAAAAGTGCTGGGGGGAAGAGGACTGGGGACACCCAGTGGACTTCTGGTTACACCGCTAGAGCTTCCGCCACACAGGGGTGTGGCTACAGAAGCCTCAGGATGCACCTGGAGTCCTTCCGGGGTGTATAAAAGGGGCCACGTCCCTCCAGTCAGGGGCAAGAGTCGGGTGGAAGAGGACGAAGCTTGGTGAAGAGGAGTGGAGGCGGACCAGAGACTGTAAAGGCATTGTGAGTGTGGCCAAGGACTTAAGGGATGATTGGTGCTGAGGCACTGGGAATGTGCACTGTGATGGATGAGAATAATGTAAATAAACGTGTGTTGGGTGATAACATCTTGTCTACCTGTCTGTGTCCGGGCTGTACCCCACAACTGTTAAAGAGCAATCCTTCTTCATTTGTCTCATCTCTTGACTTTCTAATGAACTTTAACAGAGGACACCACATGTTCAGAAGCTGTACCTGATGGTCAATGTCACATTGTCCCTCTGGCTGATCTTCTACATGCTCTTTCTCATACATGACAGCTCCTTTCTCAGGACATCAGAAGAGAAGTTGACAGTGACAGTGAGCAAGTCTCCATCAGCAGGAAGGACACAGCGAGATAAGAAAGTCTGCACCTGGACAGAAGAGAGGCCAACATAAACGAAAAGAAATGCTAGTGAGAAGAAGTTCTTCTGATATAGCAGATCTTTGTGTTGGACAGACAGTTTGGAATAAATGGGGAACTGATGTTTTATTCATTTATTGATTCTTTATGACAGAGTATTTCAGTGTAGTTTCACATAAGATATTATCAACCACAACTTTCAATAAGCTTTTAACATGACAGGTGAGTCTTCAGACTGTCCGTGTGAGGACTGAGGATATAGCAAGAAGATGGGTGCAGAATTGACTAAACACTGAAACAAGTAAATTTTGGTATGAGGAGCTTATGAAAAATTAAAGTCAAATTTGGGGATTGCAGGGTCAGTGGTGGAGCTGCTGAAGTTAATTAAAATAAAAATATAATGACTTACACAAGTATGAAAAAACCTGTTGAATATAAATATGCAATAAAGGTTCTGCAGCTTGAAAGACAGACTTGGGTGTTCTTGTGGACTGATCACCATCCTCAACCAAACAAAGCAGAAACCATCCAATCCTCACATTAGCCTTCTCTGCTTTCTTTGGTTGAGGATGGTGATCAGAGTTGGTCTTGTGGAATGGAAATTAAAATCTATTGCTAGCTTCTGTATGAAAATCTGCATGTTCTCTGTGTGGCTAGGTATTATTATAACAGATAAATAAGCGTGCTTACATAGAGTAGGGCTGCCAGTGTGGAATGCAGTTTTTGGCTACTTCCCGGCTTGTCTGGTTATCGTCCAATTAAGATGCCAAACGTATGACAAGTTTTCTGATAAGTTTAATTAAAAATATAAGAAAAGATTAGAATTTCTGCTTTCCGTTGTAATCAACAAATCGTGTAAGAATGTTCTGTGACCTTTGGATGAAACTGAGCTTATTTTTTTTCTAACCGCTTCTTTGAAGATCTCTGTTATAAAAATGCAATTCACCCCCCTATGAGGGGGCTTTTGCACTTCAGAGAGTCAGTGAGATAAAAAGCTGACAGGCTCTGTAATGCAAGGACCCTCTGCTCATCAAGAATGGTAAAGAATAAAAGAACTCTGCTTATTTGAATTGGTGTCTGCCTGCTGTTGTCTCGACCTTTCGTCCACAGTCTCATCCATTGTGAGAGTTGGACATCTAAAGCAGAGCTTTGCTAGCAGTGGTGTGATTTAGCTTTATTATTTATCCAAGATATACAATATTTAGTCAACCCAGGAGGATTGAATTACAAGTATAAGACCAAGGGGTCAAAAAAAGAAAAAAAAGTACTTAAAGTCTCATCAAAGTCTAGGCCAGACTCAAGTTCACAATACAGCCTGTCCCACAGACAAAGTTGGAAGAGACAGGGGAAGGAATAGATCAGCCAGAACCTTATGGTGAAGCTTCTGCTCCAGCCAACAACCACTATGGAAGTAAAACTGCAAGGAAGCGAGCAATGAGAATTTGTTGATCTCAGGTGGGATATTGGAGCCAAGTATGGCCTCTTTATCCCGCTATCAACTACTACCAACACCTACTGCTAGACATCAAATTCAACCCCAACAAAATATGTAACTCTGCTTTTGGAGCAAAGAGAAGATGGAAACAAGCTATCTGAGCTGAAGGTGATAATTACCATACTCACAGGGTAAAAAATAAATGATATACACAAAATAACAGACAGAATTGATATTAGAATAAACAGTAGAATGAACAAGCTACTTCAGGAAATAAAAAATCAGGAGGTACATTTAAGCAATAAATTTGATGTAAACCTTAAATAATGTCTAGCAAGTATTAATGAAGAAATACAGGGAAATTTGAACAAAACTGAGAATAAAATAAAAAAAACTCTGGAAGATGCTAAGCAAATGTTTACAACTCGTATTGAAGACATTGAACATTCGATATCTGCTAATGACAAAAAAGCAACTGTAACACCTGGGGATCTTGGTTGGCAACCATAACCCCCCCCCCCCCCCCCCCACCCCCCCCCCCCATTGGCAGACATATGGTCTACTCCCACCCTCCTGAAATCACCATCGATCTGCCGCAGCTAGGTGTGATGTGGGCGTCCCTTTAATCTGATCGAGCCACTTGGGTCCTCAACAATGAAGATCTTGTGAGCCGGATCACCATCGGGGAATCACACCGCATGACCGTAGTGCCGTAGCTGACACTCCCTCAAAATCCAGGTAATGTGCCTCATTCAGGACTCCATGAGCAACCATTCAACACAGAGTCAAACCAGCTGTACCCAAGGATTCTCCAAAGAGACACAGTACCAAAGGAGTCCAGTCTTTGTCTTAGGTCACTGGATAGCATCCATGTCTTGCAACCATATAGCAAGACAGGAAGCACCAGGACTGTAAAGACTTGGACCTTCGTCTTTTTGCATAGATATCGGGAGTGCCACACACCCATTTCCAGCGACCTCATTAATCCCCATGCTCTCCCAGTCTACTGACTTCATAGGAAGAGTCACCAGAGACATGGAAGTCACTACTGAGGTAATTAAACCTCTCAATGAGGTCGACACTCTCTCTTCAGACAGACACACTGCTGATGTGCCCAAGAGGTCATTAAAGGCCTGAATCTTGTTGTTTATCAGGACACTCGTAAGCCCAGACACTCAGACTCCTTGCTCAGTCTCTCAAGAGCCCCCATCAGAGCCACTATTTACTCCACGAAGATCACAGCATCGTCAGCAAAGTCAAGATCAGTTAATCTGTCTTCACCAACAGATGCCCCACAGCCACTGGACCCCATGATGTTGCCCCAACACTCAGTTCATGCAAGCATTGAACAGAGGAGGAGCAAGAAAACTCCCCTGATGAACCCCAGAATCAACTGGGAAAAACACAGAAGTCCTGCCTCCACTCTGCACAGCAGAGTACTAGTGTATAGGCCGGTCACGGTATCCAGCAACCTTGAGGGGATCCCCCGAAGTCTCAGCATGTTCCACAGTGCAGCTTCATCAACTGAGTTGAACAGTTTATGAAAATCGACAAAGGCTGCTGATATTCATATTTGCGCTCCATGAGAACCCTCAGGGCCAGAATGTGGTCGATGGTAGACTTCCTAGGCATAAAACCAGATCCAGATCACTCTGGTTGCTGGTAGGTGAGCATAGTGATCTTTGATCCTATTGAGGATGACTAGCAAGGACTTTACCTGGCAATGAGAGCAGTATTATACCCCTCTAATTGCTGTAATCCAGGCAATCACCTTTCCCTTTCCAGATAGGGACCACAAGTCCCATTTTTCAGTCATTTGGGATGATGCACGTCTCCCAAATGGAAGCAAAGATTAATTGCTATGCCAGGAGGACAGCCTTACTACGAGCCTGGAGAAGTTCATCCTGAATACCACAGTTGCCTGTAGCCTTTCCTCCCCTCAGCGGGTTCATCACCTGTGCCATCTCAGTGAGACTACGTGGTTAACAGCTATTTGGAGGATCAGCCTCAAGAACCGTGGACCAGAGATATCCAACGTCCTAGCCGGAGGATCAGCTTTGAACAACTGCTCAAAGTAGCCAGCCCAGCGGGTCACAACTGCAGTGTCATCTGTAAGGACCGTTCCATCAGCTGCCCTGACTGCAACTCTCCAAGGAACAGATTCAAATATGCGTAATGCTTCGGTTCCTCTGTAAGCAGGACGTGGGCCACTAGACCATACATGGTGCATCACTTGCTCACAGATTCCACTAACAAATGCCTCCTTATCTGCCCTCAGAGCCCTCGCAGCCGTCCTTCTCAGATCCTGGTACAGATTAGAGTTGCCATCAAGCTATGCGCTCCAACTCCTGTTGATGATATCCAGAGTGCCCAGCAAGATGAAACACCTCCTTCTGGGATCACTGGTAACACCAACACAACCCTCAGCAACCTTCAGGGTCTTGTCACGGAACGTCTCCCACAAAACCTTTGGCTCAGCAGTTGCACCCAAGTCCATAAGTTCCTCATACAAACTGCATGCACACTCTTTAGAAACTGCCTGATGATGGACTCTGGCCAGGTCCTGCTTCATTTTCCTAATAAGTGGTAGCCTACTGGACCTCAGCTGGATCTTCAGAGTAGCAACAACAAATCTGTGGTCAGAATTCACAAACTGGGCAATTCTGTAGACCCTGCAGTTTTGTAAGAGCCTCCAACATCTGCCCACAAGGTTTTGATCAATCACCTTCACCACATCATCAGTATTGGAGTACCAAGTCCAACATTGCGGCTCAGGGCGCTGGAACTGGGATCCAACAATCCACATCCACTAACTTTTTGCAAAGTCAAGGAAAATTGAGCCACTTTCACCACGGTCACCAGACCCATAGGGACCAATACAATCCTCATAGCCAGCTCTGTCAGTGCCAGTAGTCGCATTGAAGTCAACCATGACCAGAAGAGTGTCACCTCGTGGCCAACCATCAACCACTGAGGAAAGTTGGCAAATGAGTTTATGACCCTCACAATGTTTAAGCTTCAAAATGAAGTGATTTTATGTAGTTGGTGGAGTTTAGTGCCCACAAATCTGCAAAAATAGGTCCAAGTGAAGCAGCTTGTTCTTTCCTTGTTATCTTTTTTATTTGCTGCTTTCTTATTTGCCCCTCTTTTTATTCTCTTATTATAATTTTGATTGAAAAAACAATCATTTATGACATAATTAGAATTTTGTGCTTGAATTAGACATGTCAAGAGAACAATATAATTTCATTCTTTTTTGAGATTCTGAAGAACTGGAATTCCTGCTGCTTATGAACAGTATTGATACCGTCTGTGAGCAGTCAGTTTCTCTTTAAATCCACGCCTCCTTTTCTCTAAGTAAAGATACACTTTCAGTTTCATTTCTTTACCAATCACCTCCTTGTTTGCATAATTGACTGTCTCTGCTTGCCTCTGCTCTGACTTACAATGGCTGAAGCCCAGCGCTTTGTTCTACAGGATGAGTTTACCTGCACAGTTTGTCTGGACACACTAACTGACCCGGTGACACTGCATTGTGGTCACAGCTTCTGTCTGAAGTGCCTCACTGATTACTGGGATCAGAGCCAAGAGTGCATCTGTCCTCAGTGCAGACATATCTTCATCCCGAGGCCTGAACTGCACAGAAACAATGTACTGGATGAAGTCATAAAGAAACTGAAGAAGACAGAAATCAGTCCTCCTCCTGCTGGCCCTGGAGATGTGAAGTGTGATGTCTGCACTGGGAAGAAGTTCAGAGCAGTGAAATCATGCCTGACCTGCACGTTGTCCTTCTGCCAGACTCACCTCTGGCCTCACTGTAATAAAGATGCCTTGAAGGATCACAAGCTGATTAATCCAGATGGACATCTAATGAAAACACTTTGTACAAAAGATCAGAAGTGTCTGGAATTTTTTTGCAAATCAGATGAGGTCTGTGCGTCGACTGGACACAGAGTTCATAAATCAGTCAATCTGGAGAAAGCGGAAACAAGGAAACAGGTAAGAAGAGTTTAATATTCAGTACAAATAAGCCACATACTACAAGTGAAAGGATTTCTTAACAAAGTTTCACAAAGAAATCCAAACATCCTTTTTCTGATTCTGTTTTTCCTAGGAGAAAGGAAGTGTTGCCAAATTTCACAGGTATTTTAATGCGCAATCACAGTCCATATTGATTGTTTTACTCTGCCAACTAAGATTACCAGCGGAGTTTTTTGGATGGCAGAATATAAATATTCATACAATGTCATTTTCTATCCGAGTCAATCCACACCAGGGTCATGGGCTGGGGCCTATTCCAGCCAGGACAAGCCACAAGGAAAGAACAAACCCTGGGCAGGGCACCAGTCCATCTTAGGGTGAACACACAAACACACACACAGACACACACTAGTGCCAAAATCACTTAACCTACATGTCTTTGGATAGTCGTAGGAACCTGAACAGCCATAAAAAAACCCACACGGAGAACATGTGACGTGCACCCTGGTCTCCTCTCTGTCTGTCACAGGGTTTACTTCTGGCAGGTTTGAAAATATTTTTTGTGGTGAAGTGCACCATGACATAAGAAATAAACTTGTTGCAAGTGTGGCTAATTTATAGCCTTATTTTTGTTTCTTTTTCAAAAAGTTATAAAAAGACACATTTACCTGGACATAAAAGGAGGTACGTAAAATCTCATATTATGCATATCCATGGTACGTGTGCCCCATTCACAGAGCTTATAACTAGAGTTATAAGTATTGAATTAGTTACAAAATTCAGACAGTAAAGGAGTGTATGACGTTGACTGACCTTTATACCATCACATTAATTACGTTTCACATCACACATTCCTGCACATTATGTCTGGCAATGGCCTGACAATCCTGCATTATAAAGAGCTAAGAATGGCAACGATGATAATAAAAGCAAAATAACACTTCAGGAAGATGTTTTTCAAAATTATCGTCTTGAAAATTGTCCTAAATCAAAAAACAGACCAGCCAATTAAATTCTTTAATCTATAAAAACACCTAAAATATTCCTCTTTTTTTTGAGACCAGGGAAAATACTGTAAAAACAGATTATGACAGGAAAACAATTACAGATTAAGTTTGACATGTCCCTTCAAGGAAGCATTTCTTCTTGTAATGCTTTTTTAAAGTGGTTCAATAAATTACAATCTACTGAACAAGGACATGATTTTGGTCTATCGAGAACTTTAAGAAAGAGAGAAAATATTGAAAGTGAAATTCACAAATTCAGTTCAGGGTAGGAAAAATACCTGTTTTGACACACGTAGAGTAACCCAGTACCAAGAAGATGACTTACTGCAGCTGTTGATTACACATTTTAAATACACTGTTAGTTACAGACGTACTGCATTAACTTCATGTTTCATGTCCCTGTAAATTACTGATAAATGGACTCTCTGAGTCAGTATCCCACTACAACAGATCATACTGGTTCTCTTATCAATATTTATCTTTCCACTGAAGTAGCAGTGAGGTTGGGCCACAGATCAAGAGGTTTTAATTAAAATACTTCATGAAGAGTACTAGGGGCAAAAACTAACTGCTAACAAAAACTAACAGTAAAAAGGATATAACAATCAGTATATAATCAAATGGTTAAAATCCTATTTAACAGTAAAAAACATCAATTTGTAAAGGCTTTGTTCATGTAACCATGTAACTCACTGAGTAATGTTTCTGATTAACAATACTGCTCTGATGTTAAAGTAGGCCTCAGAGCACCGCCTGTTCTGCTGTTAGGTCCACAGGACATGCCACAGGATGACTTTTTCCTCCTTAAGGCTTACTTGATCTGCAGACAGGGTGGCTTGTCCCTCAGTTTGGGTCATTTAAGCAAGGTCTCTCTTCTTTCTTCCGTCTCTTCCCAGGAAGCAGCTACAACTCGATGCTGGAACATCAGCGCTGTTGTTATAAATGGAGGTTTAGTTGTTACCCAGTTAATAGCTTGATTATATACATTTCCAGCAGCAGGATGGGTGGACTCAATCAGGTCTCTCTTGTAGTTTCTGCATTTTGCTGGATGTAGATCATTGGCCGGTAAAAGGCTTAAGAATTTAATTTTCTCTCTTTAGTAAACAATACTGCAATATTCATTAAAAAGTGTTTGAAGCTCCTATAGGAGAGGATGGAAGACTCCATCTCTTGCGACGGTTGTCCCTTTAGTAATTTATGAGGTATGAGACCTAAAGGTTTGTTTTGTTGGGGGTACCACTTACAGACATTAATGCCAGCAAATAGCAAGTTTTCTACTTATAGTGATCTTTATGGACCTCAAGCAGTCCTTGAATATAGATCTCAAAGTACTATTTGTAAAAGTAGTCTGTTGATTATTTCAGGATGTCAATATTACCTCCCAATCCCATTGTTTTGTTTCAATTTTGCCAACAGAATCAAATTCTATATATTTTGGATAATATGAAATAAGATCTAGAGTTAAAAGGCATAATTTACACTAGTTTCTTAACAAAGGAAGGATGGAATGGGGGACCCAAAGGGTGTCCATCAGGGAAAAGCTTGAATCCAGTCCCATTACAGTAACAATATAATGAGAACACAAAAAGATCCAGGTTCAAATTTCAAATAAAAAAAGACAGAAGAGTCAGAGAGCCATGTTCTGTGGAGGTCCCTGCACAAGTTACAAGTAGATTTCAATCTTTTATTCCAAACTGCAAATTTATTACTGTGTTGTCTCCCCATACCTACTGTACCCTTCGAAAATGAGGAGCACTCAGGCAACACACAATCAAAAAATGAATGAAAGTTAATGTAGCACCAGTGTCCTTCAGAGAGCAACTCTAATTAAGCAAACAGGAATCAAAGAAGAATCACAGGACCAGTAACTTCCATTCAGCTTTTGGAAAAACTCAGATTAACAAAAAACATATAAACTCCACATTCCTGTTTTCAGTTCTCCAGTACATAACATTTGTGCAGCAGTGTGCACATTTCTCCCTTTCATGTTTATTCTAAGGATTTAAACTATTTGTGAAAGTAGTATGCTGGTTATTTCAGTATGTAAATGTCATTTTATTGGTTCAATAAATTAGAACTTACTGGCAGTAAGAAGGACGTGTTTTTCTGAATGATGGACAACTGTAAGAACACGAGAAAATATTGAAAATGTGAGACAAGCTGTAAAGTAGAACCTTTGACATTACTCACAATGTCAGTTGGTAACATTAAAATTTTCAGATGGACTGTTTTCATCAACATATTTTATCTGGAACAAATTTCGAGACATGTAGTAGAAACAGGATCCTTTTTAAAAAGCAGAACTTTATAGAGAAGCTAGCATAAAAGCAACTCTACGGGTGGCGTTGAGGGAGGAGTTTAGACAGAGCACTTAGACACTCAGAACTCTTCAGACATGCATCCCGGCTGCAAAAATCCATCAACTGTGATGCATAACCACCGGTGTGTCTTGGATATGGACCATGGCCTTTGGCCAGCTCGCAGAACCAGGGGTTAATGTGGAATATGGGTTGCCTTTGATCCCGAATGAGTGAAGTAAGGCACAGCCAGGTGGCATAAATGACAGAACAAAGTGACAAAGCAGCTGGGGGAGTACATGCCATGCCAAACATCTAGGTGGTTTGGTGGAAGTAGCCACAGAAGAAAGCACAGGACATTTTTAGGGTCACTCTGTGGAATTGGGCAAGAAATGGTTGATTACATTCCCCTCTCTCTCTCTCCCGCGCCCAGGTCACTGCAATATTTTATGTTGTGTATTTACATTTCACTAAAGTGTGTTATGTTTTGTGATATTACATTACATTTTGTTACTTCATCTTCTTCTTCTTCTTCTTCTTTCAGCTGCTCCTGTTAGGGATCGGCAAAGATGATCATCTTCCTCCATATCTTTCTGTCCTCTGCATCTTGTTCTGTTACACCCATCACCTGCATGTCCTCTCTCACCACATCCATAAACCATCTCTTAGGCCTTTCTCTTTTTCTCTTGCCTGGCAGCTCTATCCTTAGCATCCTTCTCCCAATATACCCAGCATCTCTCCTCTGCACATGTCCAAACCAACGCAATCTCACCTCTCTGAGTTTGTCTCCCAACTTGAGCTGACCCTCTAATGTCCTCATTTCTATTCCTGTCCATCCTCGTCACACCCAATGCAAATCTTAGCATGTTTAACTCTGCCACCTCCAGCTCTGTCTCCTGTGCCACCGTCTCCAGCCCATATAACATAGCTGGTCTCACTACTGTCCTGTAGATCTTCCTTTTCACTCTTGCTAATACCTGTCTGTCACAAATCACTCCTGACACTCTTCTCCACCCACTCCACCCTGCCTGCACTCTCTTTTTCACCTCTCTTCCACAATCCCCATTACTCTGTACTGTTGATCCCAAGTATTTAAACTCCTCCACCATCGTCAACTCTACTCCCTCATCCTCACCATTCCACTGACCTCCCTCTCATTTACAAACATGTATTCTGTTTTGGTGGTCCTACTGACCTTCATTCCTCTCCTCTCTAGAGCATATCTCCACCTCTCCAGGGTCTCCTCAACCTGCTCCCTACTATCGCTACAGATCACAATGTCATCAGCAAACATCATAGTCCACGGGGACTCCTGTCTAATCTCGTCTGTCAACCTGTCCATCACCATTGCAAATAAGAAAGGGTTCAGAGCCGATCCCTGATGTAATCCCACCTCCGTCACTCCTACCGCAGACCTCACCACAGTCACACTCCCCTCGTACATATCCTGTACAACTCTTACGTACTTCTCTGCCACTCCCGACTTCCTCATACAATACCACAACTCCTCTCAGTCACCCTGTCATATACTTTCTCCAGGTCCACAAAGACACAATGCAACTCCTTCTGGCCTTCTCTAAACTTCTCCATCAACATCCTCAGAGCAAACATCACATCTGTGGTGCTCTTTATTGGCATGAAACCATCCTGCTGCTCACTAATCATCACCTCACTTCTTAACTGAGCTTCCACTACTCTTTCCCATAACTTCATGCTGTGGCTCATCAATTTTATTCCCCTGTAGTTACTGCAGTCCTGTACATCCCCCTTATTCTTAAATATCGGCACCAGTACACTTCTTCTCCACTTCTCAGGCATCCTCTCACTTTCCAAGATTCCATTAAACAATCTAGTTAAAAACTCCACTGCCATCTCTCCTAAACACCTCCATGTTTACATAGATATGCCATTTGGACCAATGGCCTTTCCATTTTTCATCCTCTTCATCGCTATCCTTACTTTCTCCTTGCTAATCCGTTGCACTTCCTGATTCACTATCTCCACATCATCCAGCCTCTTCTCTCTCTCGTTCTCTTCATTCATCAGCCTCTCAAAATACTCATTCCATCTACTCAACACACTCTCCTCACTTGTGAGTACGTTTCCATCTTTATCCTTTATCACTCTAACCTGCTGTACATCTTTCCCAGCTCTGCCCCTCTCTGTAGCCCACCGGTACTTTTCTCCCTCCTTAGTGTCCAACCTCTCATACAACTCATCATACGCCCTTTCTTTGATCCTTCGCCACCTCTCTCTTCACCTTGCGCCTTATCTTCTTGTACTCTTGTCTACTTTCTGCATCTCTCTGACTATCCCACTTCTTCTTTGCCTTTCTCTTCCTCTGTATACTCTCCTGTATTTCCTCATTCCACCACCAGGTTTCCTTTTCCTCCTTCCTCTGTCCAGGTGTCATGCCAAGCACCCTTCTTGCTGTCACCCTTACTACATCTGCTATAGTTTCCCAGCTGTCTGGTGACTCTTGACTGCCACCCAGTGCCTGTCTCATCTCCTCCCTAAACTCAACCTTGCAGTCTTCCTTTTCAACTTCCACCATTTGATCCTTGCCTCTGCCCTCACTCTCTTCCTCTTCTTGATCTCCAACGTCGTCCTACAGACCACCATCCTATGCTGCTTTACTACACTCTCCCCTGCCACCACTTTGCAGTCTTCACTCTCCTTCAGATTGACTCTTCTGCACAGGATGTAATCTACCTGTGGGCATCTTCCTCCACTCTTGTATGTCACAGTATGTTCCTCCCTCTTCTTAAAATACGTATTCACCACAGCCATGTCCATCCTTTTGGCAAAATCCACTATCCTCTAACTTTCTTCATTCCTCTCCTTGACACCATACCTACCCATCACCTCCTCGTCGCCACTGTTCCCTTCACCAACATGCCCATTGAAATCTGCTCCAATCACCACTTTCTGATCCTTGGGTACACTGTTCATCATTTCATCCAACTCACTCCAAAAATTTTCTTTCTCATCCATTGCACACGCAACTTGCGGTGCATGTGCACTAACAACATTCATCATCACACCTCCAATTTCCACCTTCATCATCCTCACTCTGCCTGACACTTGACATACTGTTTCTTCAGAATAACTCCTACCCCATTTCTCCTCCCATCCACACCATGATAGAACAATTTGAATCCCCCTCCAATCCACCTGGTCTTAGTCCCCTTCCATTTAGTCTCTTGTACGCACAATATATGAACTTTCCTTCTCTCCATCATATCTGCTAACTCTCTCGTCTTACCAGTCATACTGCCAACATTCAAAGTTCCTTCCCTCAGTTCCACTCTCCTTACCTTCCTCCTCTCCTCCTGCCTCCGGACAAGTCTCCCCCCTCTTCTTCTCCTTCTTTGGCCAACAGTAGCACAATTTCCACCAGCACCCTGTTGACTAACAGTACTGGTAGTGGTTGAGGTTAACCCGGGGCTCAAAAGATCTTGTATGGAAATTTGTATTGTTGTCCGCATATTGATTTGGCAAAGTTTTACACCGGATGCCCATCCTGACATTACCCTCCCCATTTATCTGGGCTTGGGACCACCACGAAGAAACACATTGGTTTGTGCATCCCCTGTGGCTGGGATACATTTTGTTATTTCATATTACATTATATCTTGTTATATTGTGTACATTGACGTTGTACTATGTTTTATTAGGTATATTATGTCACATTATGTTCCTTCACATTTCATCATATTTTATTATGCATATGATGTTACTTTTTTGTTCCATGATCCTTTTTCTGTTCCCAAACAGAATCCAGTGGGGGTGCTAGTGACAAGAATTCAAAAGAGATTCCAGGAGAGTGAAATGAAAATGCAAGAAATGAAGGAGACGGTGGAGTTGATTAAGGTGAATTGCATTATGGTGGCACTTATTGTAGTGAGCTTTTCTCGGAATATGGGACTAGAGTGTTCTCCAAGTGGTCCAGTGTCTAGGCTAGACCTGTCAGCTTTGCTAGAGTTTGAGGTGAGTGAAACTTCTTTCGTCTCAATCAGAGAAGGCTACTACAGGACCTAATCAAACTCTTTAAAATTCTCAAAGTTGATTTAACAGATTTAATTTTTAATGAAACAGTCTGTCACTTGCTCACACACCAATGAAAATCATTAAGAGGTCTATTATAGACAAAAGACAGAAAGAAGTTGGTGTACAGCCAGGAAGGAACTGCCAATGTAGTTGCAGAGGAAAACTTGAAAACTTTTACAAAGTTTTTGAAAAAGACAGTGGGACCACCTATCTAATGACTAACCAAGCGAGTGACATGAGAACTCTCATGTCATCTCATTTACAAAATGTCTTACACTATAATAGAAGGTTGTCATTAATATCAGGCATCATACAACAACATCAACCACATGCCTCACAGTTCCACAAAATGTCCACGTGTGGCTTAAAAAGTTTGGTGATTTTTGTTTTCACTGGAGAAATTTATATAAACACTAAATGAGAAACAATAGTAATTTACACAATAAATCACTTCAAGACGGGCAGTACACATCTCTCTTCCGGTGACAATTTGGCAAATTTTAATAGAAGTTGTAAGAGTCACTGCAAATTCAATTTCACATGAATCACTGGCTCATTGCTACTTATGAGCCAAACTTTCACTGACAGGGTTATATTGAGAAATAAAGCACCAATCCATCAAAAATGTACATTAAGACTTCATGAAATTAAAGTAATAAAATCAGAATCTGTTTTTGTCTTATCTTCAAACAACCATAAATGTGTTCCAGATGTGTAATTAAAATGTTTCTCTTCGTCCATGCAGGTATCTGCAGACAAGGAGGTCCAGGAAAGTGAGGAGAGCTTCACAAACCTGATCTGCTATATTAAGGAAATGCAGAAAATAGTGACATGGAAAATTAGAGAGCAAGAAATGAGTAAAGTGGACAGGGCCCAAAAAATCATGAAGCAGCTGGAGAAAGAGATGGAGGAGCTGAGGAGGAGAGACACTGAGATGACAAAGCTTCTAGAGACTGATGACTGCAAGGTGACTACTAGAGACTACTTCCACAAGGTGAGAGAGACATTTCATAAGAAGTCTGATCAGGCTCGGAGGCCATGAGAACATTTAGGGCACAGATTGAAGCTCTTGTGGTCTCTTTTCTTACAAAGCATTTGGTTTGCCACCCTGAAATTCTATATTCACTTTTTTTCCCTGATACAGGCCTGCTCATCTCTTGATGTCTTTCTTAAAGACAAGGCCACACTCAAAGTTACTGTTCCTGCTCTCGTCTCTTGTGAGAACATGAGGAAGGAAATTTTGTATGTGAAGGGCCATCTGGAGAAAATGCACCAGTGGTACTTTGAGAACGTAACTCAATCAGGTATTCAGTCTTGTCCCATGATACAGCTTCATAAAGATGGGCAGGTTCAGGGTTAGCAGAATATCCATAGAATGTGGAACCAGAGCACAAGGCTTATACTCATCAGAGGTGGATTGACAGGACAGGCAATGCAGGCAATTACCCCTTGGAGGGTCTGTTTAACACGATACTCATTGCATTGACAAATCTTTGGGATTTCCCCTTGAAGCACAGCATTGAAACACCACAAAAACCTGATCAGGTTGTATGCTATCTCCACTGTAAGCATGTCAATGTTTGTGATGAAGGTTACTCTTTTTTAATAACAGTAAATGTAATCAGAAAAGATTTTATAAATCATTGGCTGTTTCTCTTCTGTAAAACCAGCAAAGCAATTGCCTATAGTACTACTGAATCCGAATAATTACAATAACAAAAGCCTTATTCTCTTGAAAAATCAATTACTGACATGAACAATTAGAATATAATCTGTAGAGAAGACAGGTATAAAAATAGTTTTGGATCCTGGTAGTTACAGGCCAACAAGTCTTACGTCTATGCCATGCAAACTTATGGAAGCTATAATAAGAAATAAATTAGAAAATTACCTAAATGAAAATACAATACTAAATAATAACCAGCAAGGGTTTATGAGAGAAAGGTCCTGCCATAACCAATCTTACAGATTTTTTTAAAGATGTACCTGGAATAACTGACAAAAACAAAGCATACATTATAATTTATTTAGACTTTCAAAAAGCCTTTGACTCAGTCATCCCACAACAAAGACGAATTCTGAAACTAGAAGCTGTGGGCATCAGAGGTCACCTACAAAACTGGAGCTCAAGCTGGTTAATCGTCAGGAGACAAAGACTACAGAAAAAAGGAGAATTCTGCACATGGACCAAGGTCATCAGTAGAGTCCCTCAGGGGTCTGTCCTTGGACCCTCCATTATTTTTTCTAAATTATATTAATGACATTGATTCTGGTATAGGAAGAAAACTTGTGCAATTCAAAGATGACACAAAAATTGTAAGAATGGCAGACTTGGGTACAGCAAAAAGAATTCCAAAAGACAGAACTGGGCGAACACTTGGAAAATGCAGTTTAATGTAGAAAAGTGCAAAGTGCTACACATGGGCAAACAGAACATCAGTTATAAATACCAGATGGCAGACACTGTCATACAGGAAGGAACATCGGAAAAGGATTTAGGGGTTTATGTTGATACAACGTTTCATTGACTAAGCAATGTACAGAAGCAGTTAAAAAGGCAAATAAAACATTAGGTTATATTGTATAAACTTAGTCGAGGGATGTTATCCATCCATCCATCCATTTTCCAACCCGCTGAATCCGAACACAGGGTCACGGGGGTCTGCTGTAGCCAATCCCAGCCAACACAGGGCACAAGGCAGGAAACAATCCTGGGCAGGGTGCCAACCCACCGCAGAGGGATGTTATGCTCAGACAATATAATGCACTTTAAGACCACATCTGGTATATTGTGTGCAGTTTTGGTCATCACTGCAAAAGAAAGACAGAGCAGCACCTGAAGCTGTGCAGAGGAGAACAATCAGGGGCATCCCAGGATTTAACAAAAGAACAACTCTGACAGACTCCAAGAATTAAACCTGTTCAGTCTCGAGTAGAGGAGCCAGCGTGGGGACCTCATGCAGGTCTTCAAAATACTTTTTTTGATCATAAGGTTAAGTGACATACTCGAGGGCAACAGTGGAAATGAAAGGGAAGTACACTTAAAATTGAAGGCAGGAAGCACTTCTTCATGCAAAGAGTTGTGGAACTCTGGAGCAAACAACTGAGACATTAAGTTAAAACAGAAACCTTGAGGACCTTTAAGAAGACTCTTGATAAGCTATTGGGACAGCTTAGCTTTTAGCTAAACAATCTGGCTTGATGGACTACATGGTCTCCACTCATATAAAGAGCATTTACATGTCAGGAAGCAAACATTAGATTGACCCAGAGAGCGGGGCATGAAACATAATCATGTCCCTTTGACTAATATTGTTGTTACTATTATTATGTTTGTGGTGAACTCTTAAGTGTCAGAACACTACAGAATGTCATAATGATTTCCAAGGAAACTACAAAGTGCCTTCACCTACAGCGGTAGATAATCGTGATGTCTGGCGTTCTCAAATGTGAACCCATACTCCTTACTGGGACTGGGAGTCAGATGCTTCATAATGACTTCTCATGCCCCACTATGTGGTGGGACAAATATCTTATGTCAGTCAGACTTTCAGTTCAATTCCTAGGAGTAAGTCTAAGATGCTTGATAAATATGGGCACTGGTTTGTGAAGCTGTGAGACCCACAAATTGCAGTCTTTTATTTATTACAGCCTTTTTACAACACGCAAAAGAGTCCTAATGCTTTCTTTAAAGCTTTCTTTTGTTCCCCCACCTTCCTCCTTTTCAATTCAGGAAGTAAACCACCGGATTGTTTACAGTTTTCCACAACACCTCAGACAAGACTGGAGTTTCTGCGGTGTAAGTCTGTGTTTTTATTACATTTACAGTCTAAATGAGAAGCTTTTCACCTTCAATATTTCTGTCTTTGCTGCAAAAGTAAAGTCTATGTGGGAGCAACAGGGTGTCCTCATGGTTGTAGCGAAGCAAATGCTGGTCCTGTGACTTGTGCCCCATTGATTGAATAGTCTTGGGTCAAGCCAAGGAATCTGTGAGCTTCAGATCGTAGAGAGAACTTTATGTGTCCACAGAGAGAAATTAACGATTTTTATGGCTACCAAATGCCCAGATAGTTGAACTGGGATCGCTTGTCGTACAAGTGTAATGATTTAATGTCTCTCTGTCTGCTTTCTGACACTCCTCTTTGTAATATTTTTAATTCTGGAAGGACAGTGTTAATGGACATACAGAAATATAAAATAGTTTATTTACATCCAGTGTCTAAATGTTGCTTGTAGCTGCATATTTACACATATAAATAAATGTATATGTAAAGGTGTAGTTCTGTTATCAGGAGTAGGAACAAAATGTTACTGACATCTTTAAGGGCGTTTACCCTTTCAGGTGGTGAAACGTTTGATTTTTGCTTGTATGTTTTTCTTAGCTAACTATATACTAAAACTATAAGAAGTGTAATTTCAGTGTGGAGTTTGGTAAAAAATATTTTTAACTTAACCATTTCTGGAAAATGCTTTCTCACACAATATTGAAGCACATTTAAACAAGATGACATTTGGATAAGCTGCAGCCCCTGAGTGTCACATCCTGCCATACTGTCATTTTAAATTGTCTTTGTTCTCTCTTATGTGTTGCTGATATCACACTGAACAACACACGAGTTTTGCTTCCTGAAATATTTGACGGTTATGGCAGACAGCTTCAAGCTGAACACACTGTAGATTGACTGTATCACATAAGAATTTGGAGGAACATGAAATTAACTTTGTTTAAATTTAGCGTCTTTAGTCACTTAGTAACACTGACACACTGCGTTTGTTCAACTGAGATACAAATGTTTTGTTGCTTATTTTAATTTGTACAATAGTTGGATTCCATTTGAACTGACGCCGCTTTCATTGTTGCACAGTCTTTGTGAATCCTTTCCCCATATTCATCATTGACAGCAAAAAGATTAGCAGGGTAGAAGTCCAGCTGTTAATGCAGAAACAAAATCTTGAGCGACAAGATTGTTCTTCATGAATATGCGTGTGTGAAGCATGTTGTCAATCAGCTGAATGTTGTTTTAAATTCTCAACAACATCCTTGAATGCCTTCTGTGTGATCTCCTCTGGCCCCACTAGCAGATCTTTAAAGCACTTGTTGTTAATGACACGTCTGATTTGTGGACCAACAAAAATGCCTTCTTTAATCTTGGCATCAGTTATTCATAGAAATATCTGCCTCAAATATTGAAATAGTTTATCTTCCTTGTTCATCGTTTTTCCGAAATGTTTCACCAGTCCAAGTTTTATATGAAGAGGGTGTCTTTGTTGAGTCTGACAAGTGGTTTGTGTGCCACACGTTTCTGCCCTGGAAACAAATGGTTACAGAGTTGTGTTTAGCAGGGCTCCTCCATATGCAGTATTGCAGTATTTAGACATTCCTTGTAGTAGTACCAATACTTTCAGCTCACCAAAGATGTTCCTGTTGTAGATATTGTGCTGTGTATGTTTCAACAGCAATTCCATGTTTTTGTAGGTTTCTGCATAGACAATTGGCATTGAAGGGTGGACATTACCATTCTGTAACATAACAGATGTTAGACGTAAGAATGAAAATCAATAAGAAGATGCCATTGTTGAGGGTCTTCCTCACAACCCAAAGCCATGAATAGCCCATCAAAGTCAGGGCACTTACTTTGTGGGCAACATATTAGTGGACTTACAAAATCAGAGGATATCACAAAAATAAGCAATTGCAATAAAATGGTATGTGATAGGAAATTGCAAGGTGATTACTGAGAACAGCATGCCAAATCTAAACAAAATACACCAAAGTGTCCAGGAAACAATTCAAGAGTGTGTTGAGAAGGCTTTGGCTTTTGCTGTTTAACTCATTTTTGAGTAACCTAACTTACTGTATATGACAACCTATTTCAGCAGAGAATACAAAGAACGTTCTGGCTGACCAACTGACCAGAGAAAAGCCATCGCCTACCTGCTGATGTCTTTGTTTAGAACTTCTGTGGACTCGGATAACCACCGTGTCTATGAATGATATGTACTCTGTGTGTTTCTGAGATATCTGTAGCGTCTCTGGTACCTTTTTATCACATATTCTTTGATCCTCCAAGGTCATGTGATGAATGGCATCCACGTCTTCTGGGATTGTCTCTTCAGTTGATCTCCCAGGATGTCCTTCATCTTCTGTGCTGAAATGTCCGTCACTAAATTGAGAAAGCCAGTTTTTGACTGTGGAGTAAGAAGGGCACACATCACCTAATGGCTCTGACATGTCTTTGAAGAACTAATACTTCATCACCTCTCAACAATCTCTTGATGTGACATCACCGTTGTTTTGTGATATCTTTACTTCAACCCTATAGAGATTACATTTTTAAAAAGTTACAATGATGACATTTTGGTCGGGAACATTTAAGAGAATGCTTTTGATGTGATACAGGGTAGAAGTTATTCAAAACATTAGTCAATTAATGAAAGCCAAAGACTGATCGACACCCCTCGTATCTTTGTTGCCCGGTGTTATTAGTCTTGGTGCTATTTTATTGGTTGTCACCTTTCAGACCAGTGGCTAACACATATGACACTGTCACTGTGTATATATTGTCACAGCACCATGACTGCATCAGATGGTGGTATTCATTAATCTGTGTTCTTCTTTGGACTGAAGAAACACCAGAAAAACCTCACAGAGCGCTAGTTAGCAGGAGGCTCAGAACTCTTTGGTTGCCATATCTTTGTTTTGGTTTTCGACTTTGATTTTTATTTTGCCCTTTGCTTTTGCTCTTCCAGTTCAGACTCTTATGTGTTTTTAAACTCTACTCCTTTCAATTAACAATAATGGAAAAAGCTGACAAGCGATTCAAGCCAGGGACAACCGGGCTGTAATAAAACAATAAGTAAACTTGAGGCAAAATGACAGAGAATTCTGTTTGTTTCTTTGTTTGTTTGTTTATCCAGAAGCCTGCATGCTTCGTGTATCGCGTTTTCATCTTAAATAAATGGTGTGTGATGATGACAAATCTAACAGCTGGGTGGTCACCTAACCACAACCAGCACGCAACTGTTAAAAACCTAACAAAAAATGGTGTCACCAATGATCAGCCCATCTTCACAATATTACATCCAGGGATTATTCTCTGCCTTGTGTTTGTTTTCAATTTTTCGTTTTTTGCTGACTTTGAATCCATTATTTTATATATTTCTGTGTCATTGCTGTCATGTACTGTACCTTCTTCTGTATGTTTGCTTCTGTTCTGAGGTTTTGATCTTTGGACTGCGTATTGTGAATTGTTTGCTCCAGGTTGCCTTTTTGGTCCCTTTTGTAATATTTCCATAAATATCCTGCTTTGGAGGTTTCAGGGCCAGGAATGCCTCGTGTTTTCAGGGCTCAGTGGAGTCGTAAGTTCTTGTTTGTGAGTTCAATTTCTGTTTTTTGTAATTTGTGGCATCAAATTCACAGCAGACATTTGCATCATGTCACTACAGTTCTTGATTGCTTACTGTAAATTGATATCTCGTGTCCTGTGCTTGCCTTCAAAATCAGACAGTAACATTTGGGCATCGCAGGTCCATCAGAGCCAGAGAAGATTTCCTCACTTGCTTTCTGCTCTCTCCTTTCAGATTCCTGTCCACTCACGCTGGACCCCAGCACAGGACACAGACACCTCACTTTCTCTGAAGTCAACCGAAAGGTGACATGTCATTGGAAACAAAGCCAGTGTTCTTTTCATCCGGACAGATTTGACTTCTGGCCCCAAGTTCTGTGTGGACAAGCGCTGTCTGGGACTCGCTTTTACTGGGAGGTGGAGTGGAATGGGCTGTGGGCTTCAGTTGGAGTCACATACAAAGGAATTGGCCGGAACAGCGATGGTGCCGAATGTCGTCTTGGATATAATAACAAGTCCTGGAGTTTATTCCGCTTTAATTCCCGTTACTTGGTGTGTCATAATAATAAGGAGACGGTAATCAGTGCCGCACGGAGCCCCCGAATAGGCGTGTATCTGGACTACCCTTCTGGCTCTCTGTCATTTTATAGCATCTCAGATACAATGATCCACCTGTACACATTCAAGACCACCTTCACCGAGCCGCTCTATCCAGGGTTTGAGGTTGGACTTGGTTCTAGTGTGACAATCTGCTATCTGGGCACCTCTGACTAGCGACTTCTGCGGCCACTTCATGTTTCTGTAAGATGCCATTTCCTGTCACAAATTGTCCATTAGCTCAGAATTCTGACAGCACATCCCAACTTCCTGACAACACAAACCCCAAGAAAGCCGACGTCAACAGCTTGAGTGGTCGAAAGGGAAATCAGTTAGAGGCACACAGTTTCTCACTTGCATTGAAATGTTAAGAAATATTTTAAAATGAAAAAAATCACACCGCTGCTTGATGTATTTACTTGTTAAAACTAATACAAAACATTTTAATCAGTTTGGCAAGTTAATAATTTAGATTTAGATTTTATTTGTCACATATATTAGAATACAGTGAAATGCAGCTCAGTAAGCAGCCTGTACTATGCAATAAAGTCAAAAAAGTATTAAAAATGAAAAAGATGCAGATTAAAAATACTTGTGTAATTGTAACTGTGTGACACATACTGTATGAACATTAGAGGTACAGTAATTGTTACATAATTATTAAATATTAAAAGGAGCTAAATCTAAGAAATAGGAGGCCACTTGTACAATTTTGAGGAATGCCGGACATGCTGAGCGTTTCTTGTTTTTATCACCTGGTCAATGAAGCTCTTTGAGGTGAAGCGGGTGTCTGCCTTATCTTCTCCAGACTGCAGACGGAGTGAGAAGAGTCCTTTTTGTAGATATTTGGTCCTGCAGGGATGGCAGTGACATCTACATGACACGCTCAGCTGAGGGCACAACTCTCTGCAGTGCCACCTGGTCCTTTTTTGAGCCTTTTCTCTACTATGCAGTGAGGTCTCCTTCCAGTAGGCTTTCAGCAGCCATGTGACAAAAGAACTTCAGGACTCTTTTTGACAATCTGAATGTCTTCCGAATCTTCAGTGATTGGAGCCATACAGTGGAGAGTGAGGCTACAGGAGGGTAAATTATCAATCAGAAAGTGGGATTATTGTGCAGTCAAGAAGCCAGTGGCAACATGTCCACTCCTCCCTTCCTTTATAACCCATTATAAGCACTGGCTCTGTGCTCTCCACTGTTACCTGCCCTTGACTTCAGCCCCATGGCAGAAACCCTATTGCCAAGGCCATGTCCACAACAAAACCTGAGTGAATGCTTCATCTTCAAAGGGTAATCCTAACCCTGACCATAAGAGCAGAAGGCCCACCATAATGGAGTTAGATGTGTGGGCTACACTCAGTCTAACTAAAGCACGACAAGGAGCAGAGCCAAACAGATCATATATAAAACAATGCATGTGTCCTACTAAAAAAGGGAGTCAATTGATGACTGCTTGCACAGAAGAAATATAATAATAATTCATTACATTTATATAGTGCTTTTCTCAGTACTCAAAGCACTATCCACACAGGGAGGAACCGGGAAGCGAGCCCACAACCTTCCACAGTCTCCTTACTGCAAAGCAGCAGCACTACCACTGCGCCACCTGTGATGACTTGAACTTGTATGCTAACAAAAGAAGACCACCGTGTGTGAAACCTCAAAGACTGTAAACTGCCCTGACCTCATCCGATGCCCCAATACACACAAACCAATGCTATGTACTAAACACCAAAGACAATTTAATAAGTCAGCATTAAGGGGAAACAAGCTTCCCAGACAGACAGACAGCCGTAGGCATTTCTTCAGTTCCAAATGAAGGCCATAAGAGTGAAGTGTGTTAGAATCTGCGTCCTCAATAACGCTTGTCAATCTCACTCTGCTGCTCTTTTTCCCAACATACACATTTAACGGCATAAGTTTATTTTCTTTCAAATTATTATCTTTTGGCTTTTTAAAAATGTTCTTCAGTTATCTTCATCAAGTTCTTTTTATCCAAACATAGAAACAAACAAACAAAGAAAGACTAATAAAATGTGAAAAAATGCACAACAACAAGCAAGGGCATTAAATTGAAAATAAATTCTGCAGTATTCATATCTTACAATCCAAAATAAAGCAAATCAACAGAACAGGACAAAGTGGCACACCCTTCAGTGCTCTGCACAAGAGCAGTCAACAGAGTGCAATACGAGGAGATCACAAAGACGGCGAAGGCCAAAACAGCTTCCTTCTAAAATGAAGACCCTCGTCCAACAGTCACTCACATTCCTTACTTGCTTCTCCAGAATGCAGGCTCTAAAGAAGAGCTGGAAGGATTGTGCTGCCAATCACCAGACGGGGCAGCCTGAGCTCCATCATCACCATCATCATCACAACCACTGGACTCACTAACGTTAGCCTCTCACTTCTGAGCAGTTGTGTTGCTCCTACTCAAGATGGCCATGATGTTAACTTTACGCTCATACCTGGCCAAGCTAATTTCAACTTCTTCCCATAATAATGCCATTATATATTCTTATGCTTGTAAGAGTTCAATGTTTCTAAGAAAAAAAAGAAAGAAAAGGTAATAATAATAATAATTAATTACATTTATATAGTGCTTTTCTCAGTACTCAAAGCACTATCCGCAATTTCAGGCCTGGTTTGTAATATGTCCGCACTCTAAATGTCTTAACAAACCCAGGGCTTCTCAGCCTTTTTTAACACTCTGGTGAACAACAAGCCAAGTGAACTTTCAAACATTTGGCAAAGACGGGCAGACAGACAGACAGACACACACACCCACACACACACACACACACAGACACCCACACCAGAATGACTAAAAAGGAAGAAAGTTAAAAGGAAAGAAAGAACAACTTCTGACTTGGCAGGAATTGAACTGCACAATAAGAAGTCGACATGTTACCTTGAAAAGGACACTAAATGTTACGTGGAAACTTGTGACACATTAAATACATTAATATTTGTTTAAGAATGTTTTAAATCAAATCTTCATAAAACATACCAATGAAGAAGATGTCAGTGAGCAAAGATAAACTAGGACATCTTTTTACAATTAAAGAGCAAAACCAACCCCGTTTGTTTAATTAATAATTAAAAATCCCTTCGACAATTTGCTTGAACGGTTTTCTAAATGGAATTGGTAAGTCTTCATAAATACGTATCAGGTGCACTTTGAGTTAAAGATGATTTCTGTCGTCATAAATAACACATTCTTAAATTGCTGAGCCTTCTGATGCTAATTCTTCTGGCCAGGAAACAGTCGAATGACACACAACGAAGTCGCGACTGCCACGACTGACTGGATGAGTCAATAAACGGTTAACGTACTTGAGTTACAGGCTGGACCGCAGAAACCCTTCCTTGTTGTTTGATTTTATTTTCTTACTCGATGCTCTGTGCAGTCTGTGAAGGATCGACTTGGACAGACAGAGGCTGACAAAAGAAGGACTCAAATCACACGAGGACGACAAGTTACACACCGCGGGGTGACCGTGATGGACTCATGTAAAGCCTCGCGATGTCGAGCGATATGAAATTGGGGTTCAGTGCCAAGCCCCTGGGGGTCATCGTTAGAATATAAACTGATCGGACAGACGCACAATTTACGACGTGATTACGAGACTTTACATGTAACGCGCTGTTAAACATCCGCTAAACATAACCCTGTTAATGCAAAGGATCTGTGGTGACATCTCAGTAACAGGCTTGCCCACCGGTGCCGTCGGTGCCTCGCAACAAGGAGTCAGGGGTTCAAATCACGGCTGCTTCTGTAACACAACACAGGCAAATGCAAGTTGTTGTAGCACGGAGCCCTTTGCGAGAGGCACGCAGATGACGTAAAGAGAGAGGAGATCCTGGCTTAGTGTAAATTGTTTATGAAATATTCTGTGAGGTTAAAGAGAACGCCATAAAACATGTTCTTTGGTGGAGTTTCTGTGTTTTCCCTCTTTATTTGTGGATTTTCTCCGGCTGTTTGTTTCTGCACGTGAACCACAACGAATTGGTTTCCACAAGCCAGCTTGGCGCTGCTCGATTAGAATTTGCAGCAAGTGGCAGCCGAGACGACTTGCATGTTGTAGAGAGTCGGCCACTGGGTGGCAGCATAGCCCCACAGCTGCGCACGCGCTCCGCTTCGCTTACACAGTCCAAAAACCTGCGGATTAGGCGGGCTGGCGGCGCTAGACTGGTACCCGATATGTGTGTGTGTGTGACCCCCACCCCTTTATAAGTTAATTTCGAAAATGGAAGGATGGATAGACGGATGTCAGTAACATTCCAGGGGCTCCTCTGGACACATTCTGGGACCTCAGCCTGAAACCCTTAACTTCGCTTTCTTAATTATGTGCATGTGAGGAAAGCGGGTGCCTAGCAAGCCAGCAGCAACGTGAGAACGTATTGTATTATACAATGGGTTAGGGATATATATACTGTATATATATATATATAGTATATTTTAAAATTATTTTTTACGAGAGATTTTGTTTTAATTTTTAATTTGTGATAACACTGGAGAATGCTGATAAGCACACACAGCCACCAAGATACTTCTTTATCGTAAGTCTGGTCTTTCGTGTTTAATTTTCTTAGGCGCCAATGCAGTCCCTCATGTCCTCGTCCCTTTCTGCTCTTTGGCTCAAGTGCCTTTGTTCTCCCATTAGGGACATAAGCCCAAGGACACGCGTCCTTTTTGTTTAGAAGAATGAAACAGAAAATGCAGAATTAAGCAATAAGCTTTATTAAAGCATGGTAGGCTACTGTTTATTATTCCATAAAGAAAATCAATTATTCAAAAATAATAATCGTGTTCTGTTGCGTTGTTCTGGATGGTGTAAAGGAGCAGTTGTAAGGTGTTTGCATGCGTCACTCGAAGCCACTTTATTAGGCTTACTTTTTTAGTTTCCTTGTTGTGATTTTCTGCCATTCCTCCTGTCAGCTGAACCGTGTGGCCATTGAGTCTTCCATGGGTGCAAATTCAACAGGGGGATGGCCTTCCACTCGCTGTAATCAAGCTGGAGAGCTCATCTCTTGTGCCTTTATTAATCACATGTAGTCAAGTGGTCCTGAGACTGCGAGGGGCTGGCGTGACTGCAGCCCACTATAGTGTTGCTTTTACATACATCCGGGACCTGATAAACGTGAAAGGCATTGACTTGCCATTTGACAGAAACAAGAGCAGAACCATTAATGAAGTGTCGATGCTTTAGTTGGCTTAACATTGCAGGGCCAACTCTTTATTATCCATCTATCCATCCATTATCTAACCCGCTATATCCTAACTGCAGGGTTACGGGGGTCTGCTGGAGCCAATCCCAGCCAACACAGGGCACAAGGCAGGAAACAAACCCCGGGCAGGGCGCCAGCCCACCTCTGTGTGCACACACACACACACTAGGGACAATTTAGAATTCCTGCATGTCTTTGGACTGCGGGAGGAAACCCACGCAGACACGGGGAGAACATGCAAACTCCACGCAGGGAGGACCCGGGAAGTGAACCCAGACGGGTCTCCTAACTGCGAGGCAGCAGCGCTACCACTGCGCCACCATGCTGCTTGACTCTTTATTATTTGCCAGTTAAAATGACAATCAATAATACGAAGTAAAGTAAAGTCAGGTCCACGAGTATTTGGACAGTGACACAGATTTCACAATTCACAATGAATTTGAAATGAAGACATCAAGATGTGATTGTAATGTACATTTTCAACTTTAATTCAAGGGATTTAACACAAATATCTTAGCAGCCATTTTGGATTGTTAGCTGTTTTTATACATTGCCCCCCATTTTCAGGGGCTGAAAAGCATTTGGATAATTGACTGACCAGCTGTCCCATAGCCAGGCATGAGCAGTCCCCTCGTTATTTCATAAAAGGAGCCATCTTATCTCACTTAGGGGTCAGAGTGAGGAGGAAGGAGGATGAGGAGAGAAGAGAAGCGAAGGAGTTATTGTGAAGTGAAGAGCGTGCTATGGACTGTGTGAGGCAGGCATGCGCAACCTTTCCGCTATTGACGGCCGCACTACAGACTTTTTACTTTAATAACGGCCGCACTACAGACTTTTTACTTTAATAACGGCCGCCAGTAAGTCCAAGTAAACTTAATAATGTTTTATGATTTATGTAAAAATTTACAGATTACACATTAAAACAGAGTATGATATATCTGACAATATTCAATTTACTGGTCTACATATGTAAAAAAATGTCTACGAAACGTCATATAGGACAAAAAAACCTTTACAGCAATTGTTTCAGGAAGTTTGGAAAACATCGCCATTAATGGCTTCCTTGCTCTTGCATGTTTGCAGACAGACTTGCAAAGTCAGGGGACTCGCTGGAGACCATTAGGAGATGGCAGTGCTACATCGAATGCTACTTCCATTTGTTTATCCACGCTGCACCATCTCACCCCATTTCTCCCAGGAAATGCGGAGTAAGCTCGAGAGTCCCTAGGCCTCGATGAATATATAAAGGGCAACATTTTGGTCAACATACCGACCCGGCTAAGGAAGGTTCTGCGGTGTTTGAGATTCTACACTTGCAGGAGTCTAGAGACCCCAGAGTCCAAATCGGCTTTCGGCGTCACCATACCGACCCGGCCGACAAAGATTCCGCGGCGTTGAGACCCCTTACTCGCTGGAGTCCAGAGACCCTACACCTGCACGGCCGCCATTACGTACACTTTAATATACACGTCCACGGCCGCCAAAGTCCTTGCCCACGGCCGCATGCGGCCGTACGGCCGCAGGTTGCGCACAGCTGGTGTGAGGTGTACTTGTGAATAAAATGCTTACTGTCTTCGTGTGCTAGTGTCTGGGTGTTTGGGGTGCAGGTGCGCCCCCTACAGGTCACAGTAGTCATATAACAAACCCTATGAAGACTTCATTTCTAAAACTCGGCATCAAGCTCCATTTAGCAATTCCTACTACAACGTATGTATTCTTACACCATTTAAAGCAGACTCCCTGTCTCTCATTATCTTTGTGCAATCAGAGCATCAGTGCCTTATCTTGAACATTACCATAGACATCTCAAAGTGGCCTTCAGACGCTCACATTGGAGTGAACATTTTGGGAGCACATGATGCAAGCGTAGCTGTTAAGCAGTATGGAGTGAAGAGTTCTGCCATCCACTGCAAGGCAGGGAGTGAGCACTGGCTGAGAAGACTCACTGCCCCGCCATTGGACTTTGGATATGGCTGTAATGAGGTGCTGCTTCACAGGTCTAAGAGGCGGGCTTCAAATCCCAGCCTGGTCACGGCCTATGCAGACTGTGAATGTTCTTGTCACTTCTGTGTTTGTTTTCTCGGCTTTTCCTCCGACATCACATAGGCACGTGGTGTACGTTAACTTGAAGCTCTAAAATGACATCAGTCTCTGGCCCCACCATCTTGAATCATCTTGACTAAGCAGTTACAGAAGATGGGTTGATAGGTTTGTAAATGGATGGACGGATGAATGGATTGTGTTGATCAGACATTCTTGCAAGTATGAGAAAATATGTAAAATCTTCTGAGAGTCCATCCCATAGCTTGTTTTGGTGCAGCAATTTGTCCAGACTTACTAACATTCACAGAAGGACTATGAAGGGATCCCGGTTGAGCTCCCATTGTTCACCGTTGTGCAAGATGCTCAGAAGACAGGACTGGTCTGCTGCTTCCAATGGTGCTGAAATCTCTCGACAATGACAGATACTAGCAGGTCACCCAGCACCATCTAAAGTTGCACTCCTCCCCTGCCCAAATGGAGAATCTGGGAAAAATTTGGCAGAGGCGGACTCAACCGGCTGGTTTGTATACCAGAAGAAGGCACATTCAGCTTTGTTAGGTTTTGTGACGCTGATCCTTTATTGGGTTTCTTGGAGTTACGCCACTGTGTCATAAATTAATTATTGGGTTTGATTATGCAGCCCAGTGCTGTAAGTCTGCGTTTGTGAGATGCGAGTTTGATTTCTTTGGTCTGAGAGGTTCTTGAGAGGAATAAATAAAAAAGCAGTTTGGTGTTGCACTGAAGGGCTGTCCGTGTCTCTCTTTCAGACATAATATTTGACGACGAGCTTGGCTGAGTTTTCTCTTTCACCACCACCTCCATTTCTGCCTTTACCCAGTGACCCTCTGATCCCGTGGACACCTTGGTGACAGTTCTTTGAGTTTTCTCACTGCCTTGTGGTTCTCCTTGTTCACTGCCTGGTAGCAGAAGGCCATCGAGTGGTTGGGACTTTGGGACCAGCTGACACTTAGGATGCTGCCGTTGCACTTTTGAATGCGGACGTCTTTGCCCCACAACATGTTCTCCTATGGAGATTTATTCTCTGACAGCTCTGTCAGCTTCAGTATGTCACAAACTTAAGGGGACTGGTAGCTCATGCAAGTTTGGGGCGTCATTGGAGGAGATGATCCGGGACCAGCTAATTGAATGCAATGGCATCACTAAAGTTCACAAAAGGCTTTTACTTGAAAAGAATGATTTGACATTTGGAATACAATGTGGAGACTGCAGTGGTGTTTTTGAAGCGCTCCCTCCTCCACCTCAGACAGGCCAGCTCGTCCACCACAGATGTTTAGGACAACCTCAGCAGCACTCACGATGTCACGTGGCCGGACCTGTCACAGCTGTGGTCAACAGGGCCACTTTGCTAAGGTGTGTCATTCTTCTCCCGTCAGTGTGCAGGGACAGAGAGAGAGAGAGAGAGATGTTAAGAGCCCACGCTGATATGACATGTTGACACACCCGCCACATGACAGACCATCTCAGAACCCCAGATTAGGACCCGAGTGCAGCCATGCAAAGGGTGACATCTCAGCACCACACTCGTTCAGATGGAATGGAACCACTGGGAGATTTTTTACGGTGGCAGGAGTGCCAATTCTGCCTTGCAGGTTGGAGGGCCTACTTGCAGGGCTGGATGCAGGTAACGTCATACCCAGGACAGAGCAGGGACAGACTGCAACTATTATTCACAATATGATTTCAAGACCAGAAGTTTTCACGTCATGCACGGTCAGTTTAAACCGTGGGAACACCCCTCTCTTGTTGGGTGCTGGTGCTACTATGTCCCTCTTAAATATGCACAAGTTTTTTAGTTCCATGATCCTGTTCACACTTCCCACTACTGCCAATGGTTAGGGTGACTCTCAAATCTCCCTGGTGAGTTCAGTCCACCTCACTGTTCTGCATAGCAAAGGTCTTCTGCCTAGTTTTGTTCTTTTGAGGTTGCACACAAGGGGCAAATCTGATGGGGCTAGGTGTGTTTCTTGCGCTGGGATTTTCCTTCTGGGATAAAAGTGGCATACAAATCTTGCAGACTATAAATAATCTTGTACAGTATATCTCTTCACCAAGTGTACTTCTCCAAAAGGGATGAAAACAAAAGGGCAGCAGTCACCGGCTCTCGCATTTGCACTGCATACAGTAAGTGGAGGACACCACCAAATTTTAAAAGGTTTGCAATGAATGAATTTTCTCCTCTTTTAAAATTCAAACTAAGATTAAACAACACAGTAACACATCATGACAATGTAGATAATTACAACTTGGCACTAAATTCAGCTGGTTACAGACATGGCTTATTCGACCCTCACAGGCAGCA
The DNA here is from genome assembly GCF_900747795.2 of Erpetoichthys calabaricus. Lineage (NCBI taxonomy): Eukaryota > Metazoa > Chordata > Cladistia > Polypteriformes > Polypteridae > Erpetoichthys > Erpetoichthys calabaricus. Next base: position 199,401,970 of record NC_041400.2, on the reverse strand, counting down.
GCATGTCGGCCAAGCTGCAGAACCTCTCGTGTGTTTAGATGGGCCTCTTGTCAGGTCACACACTTTCATATTCTCAATGACACATCATATCTAAGGAGAGATGATATGCACAATGGGCTTCTTCTACTGTGCTGAGGCACACCCACGAATATCGTTGGTAGTTTTTTTTGTTTGATTTCCTTTGATCCAACGTTCGTTAAAACTCATGGATAACATGCTGTATTTTCCAGGCCTGTCCTGTGCATTCTTGAATGACTAAATGGTAGTAGTTATGCTTTGTAATTTCAAGACATCTCTTCGTTTCTCTGTTTCTAAATGCTTGTCCCTGCAAAAGAGTCACAATTAAAAACACAAATTTTATGAGTGATCTTCATATCATGGTAGCAGTGGCACAGTGAGCAAGTTTAGTTTGTGACTCTCAAATGCAAATAAACTGTTGTTGGGCTTTTAATGGTTCAGCTGCCTACATGTGCACATTTTAAGGGTCTCACCATATCACAGTGATAGGAATGACCCTCATTCTAACTAGGAGGACTGGCTCAAAACCTCAAACTGTTGTGAGGGTACAACCATCAGAATCAGAATGGCGCATGCAGTGCCACCCTGAGCCAAACTGGGCCCCCCACGCCCACCCCACTTCTCCCTCAATCCATTTAATTTGAACAATAATTAATAAATACATAAACAAGCACACATCACCAACTTAAAAATAACTTTTTGATTTGTTTCCTTTATAAATGAAGGCCTAATGAGTAATAATAATAATAATAATAATAATAGTCCAGGGTGCCAATGTGCTGTTAGATTTTGTTACTTGGTACAGCCAGTGTGACACAACAACAAAAACAATCTTAATACTGCTATTGCCACTACAATTATTACTAAACATAATGATATAAAATACAACAACTACTACTAATACTGTATATAAAATAGTACTACTAATAATAAGAAAATAAAAACTACTAATATGCTGCATATTTAGGTATCACCTATACCTATGAATTTATCTAAACGTCTTAATTTTTTCTTCCTTTCACAGCAGACAGCATTATGGCCATAACTGACTCAACGATGTAAATGAATCAACAATTGACCTTCTTCTGAGCTGACTGCTCATTTTGGATGTCAAAGCTCCTTGTTTGGTGTTTTTGCACAATTCAGCCGAAAACTGACGAGTGAGCATGAGAGCCGCCTGTGTGTGTCAGCTAAATTTACAGACGTGTCCTCAGTGTAAGAACAGTCAGAGCGCTTCACCTGTCATTAGCACGTTAGCAGCCATTAACAACGTGTAGAGGTCCTGAGGATTATATGGTGGTAATAAGTCATTCTCAGCAGCGTGTCAGCGGGGTATTGTAACATCAGATCGTTAAACACTCAAAATCAAAACCATTACCCTTAATGCTACCTCAGTAATGCTCTAGCTTTAGTGCAGAGGTAAGTGATGTAAAGTTAGATGGCTTACTGGACAAATTTGGATTTCTAAACACACCTGCCACAAGTGCAGCGCGTGCTGCTTCTTCAAACTTTCACTTTTTTCTGCTCTCCTTACTGGTGTTGTCTTGAAGTCATCTCTGTGCTCACTGTGACTGTCAACAATGTTAATCTGACGATTTACGAAACAGCTATGACCCCAACAGTGTCAAGCTGTGGACCTCCAGAGCTCTGCTCCATTAACGAAGTTGTCACTTTGCATTATACTTCAGTGATGTTACACCACACACTCAGTTACACTACGGTTAGCATTACAGTTTATCTGATTCAAGTAAACCAAGCAACAAAACTGTGCAATCCAGTTGGCTGTCCAGCAGAATCATGGAGGTCTGTGAATCCCCAATGGCCACCCCCACATTGGTTCTCTGATCATGGACCCCATGCACAGTGTGTGATGTATGTGTAGGAAGGGGTGGCTCTGGGCACAAGCAGGGTTGTCTTCTATAGAAAATCTTTGGGGGGCACAAAGAGAGAGAGGTGGGGAGGTTCATGCCAGAGGGCCGTGTGCATGCAGCAGGACCCTCAAGGGCATCAGAATGAACATGAAAGAGTTGGAATGGATGAACTATGTAAGGTGATCCACCATTGTGCAGGGATGCTATGCCTGACTCTATGACTGGAAAGGGAGTGAGGCCAGAGGTGCAGACACGGTCTGTTTACTTGGCGACTTGGGGTCTCAGCAGAAGATGTATGGAGGTACTGTGCCGTCTCACTACCAGAGCAGTTCCCCTGAGAGCAGCCATGACAGTTTCACCTTTAAAAACAATGCAAGTGTCAGGGCTGTAAGAACATCTCTGGAACCACTTGTGGCCTTTCTGATGACTGGGCTGGAAGGGGCCATGGAGGGCTATTGAGCATAGAAGCAGGAGGAGAATGGAAAGAGAAAGAGGCTGAGGTTGAGAAAGACTGAGTGAGGGAGAAGATTAACAGGACAGATTTGTGTGGTGGAAATGTGGGTGGGCAGCTTTGCCTGTTGGTCAGCATTTCCATAGCTAGCCCCTAAGAGGCTGTAGGATTTTCTTTTGATTGTGTACTCCGTCTGTTCCTGCCTTGCCACGATTATGTTCACTTCATCAAAGCAGAATTTCTGTTTGTCTTGATTTATGGGGTGGTGGTGTGCTTACTGAGGGGCACCATGAGAGACTCGTGCTATCAGTGGCGTAGCTTGAGTTTGCGCCACTCGGGGCGGGGCTTCAATTTACCGCCCTCCAACGTATCTGAATATGTTAACTTATTTAAATAGAAAATTAAAATGACGTATTGAGAAAAATTATGATACAATTTGCATAGAATTATTTACATAGAGAGAAACAGCAATATTTTTTTCACATATAATTATTTATAAGCATCAACTAGACAAGAATATAGTACAGACGCACTGATAAGCTGTGTTCTGATTATTAGTTTAATATAATTATGCTGTGAAAACCAGAACCGGTGTGGTGTACAAGTGATAGGTGGAGATGAGCAAGAACACATTCAGATTGATAACGAAACAAAATTATGCATTGTGAATTAGTTGGTTATCTTCCTAGAAATTATTATCGGTGTAATGTTTCTGTTTACTTTTGTTATTGCCTCATAAATTTCAACTGCTGTGTCTGATGCTGTCACAGAAGGACCGTCTGAAAATGATTTTTGAAGCATTTGTGGATGAAAATCAGAGAAGTTGACTTTTTTTCATTCAGGAGTGATATTTTTCCGAACCCTGCTGCTTACACGTGAAGTGTTCTGAGCCTTTTGGCCAATAATGCCGCCCCCAAAAATGTGCCGCCCGGGGCGGACCGCCCCCTCCGCCCGCCCCTAGTTACGCCACTGTGTGCTATTACACAATAAACCATCAGTCTACCCAGTATGCCCAGTATGCCATGGATCAGCCATCTTCCATATCCTTTTCTGTATTCTGTTGTTATACATAAGAATTACGGACATGCATTCAGTGACGTCCATTTTATTCTGTTAAAATCTCTGCTCTCTCTGCTCAGTCCTCATTTTTTTATTTTTTTTTGGATTTACTGTTTTTGATCTATTTCGTTCTGATTGATTTGTATTTTTGTATTTAAATAAAGTCAGTGATTATTAGCTGTGGTTGTGTACATGTTTTGATCGGCACAGTGACACCAGTTTATTCATTTATAATGTAGAGTTAGTTATTCACAATTCCAGTGAACCAAGGAGCTCCTGTTTGTGCCTGGAAAGTGCAGCTGCTTTTCGTCTTCAGGGTCCTGGCATTAAATGCTGGTCTGGTTTCCGTCTCGGAGGAGTTTCCTCATTTACTCCCAAGTCATGTAAGTTTTCTCCACAGGCTTTGCTTTCCTCAGCTGTCTCTGACATTTGTGGGGCTGGCTGAGTGAGTGTGTGAGTGTGACTGGCACAGCGTCCTTCACCTGATGTGCCCCCTGAACTGGATGTGACCTTGAACCCTAAAAAAGGATTGAGCAAGCTTCAAAAAATAAAGATAAGATGTGACAAAACTACAGTATATCCTATTTTAAGTTTGAACTAAGGAAGCAGATACAAACAACACGTAAAATGGTGTGCAGCTGATACTGGGCTTCTAAGGGCTTCCAGGTAGAAACTGTGGAATGGAGAGAATGAGTTTAGGTGGTCATCAGAAACATAGCATGGCCCTATTAAATTACACAATTTATACTGTGAGGTGGTCCATTTATTCCAGTCATCCAATCCCACTTTATCTTAGGCCAAAGCAGCGTCAGATTGTAATTAAGAGTCTCAAAGAAAATAGAAATATATTCTTAACTATCTGCTTGCGGTCATTTCTAATTTTCAAATTTTCTTTACAAATATTACTTTTATCCCCCCCAATAATATTCCAAATCCACTTCTCTATGACTGCACTCAACTGTTGAAATACTGATGTCTGCTTTTGTGGATACAGATTCTTCTGTAAGTGTCTTTTGGATTTTGTAATTCCCTTTGTTATTGTTCCTTTCATGCTCTCCTCATCTCTGTGATTCATGGTGACATATTTTCATTTACTTTTATTTACTGTAGGACAGGCTCAACTCCAGTGAAGAGCTTTACACAGAAATTAGAACGAAACAGAACCAAAGATTTGATCACCTTTGTTTAGGGTCCGTGTACTTTTTGGTATTTGAAACTTCATTTTAGGTGCAAAAATGAAAAAATGAAAAAGAAAGGAATTTTCAGATTTTGATTTTTGATTAAAGAATAAAATAACGGAAAATAGGGTATTTTTTAATTCAGTTGTAACAAATAGCAGTCATAAACTTAAAATTACACATAATTTTCTGGATTTATTTGTGAATCAAATAATGAAAGTGTAATAGCTCAAAAACAATGAAACAGACACATTTTCGTTGTCTGAAACCGGAGGTACTTCTTCTGCGCGATTTTTGACGACACGTGCGAACAGTCCTCCTCCTCACAACACATCGACCGACGGCCTTGAAGTTACACTGCATGGCATCAGCAGAGGATGGGCCATTACGTTGCTTTTCGAAACAGTAAAAGAGTGACACTCCGGGACGAGGACATGACTGCAGAAAAACGGAGTTGCATCTTTCAGATAAAAATACAAGCTTTGCAAACTTTGCTTCGTTGATGTAGCAGTTCTTTTGTGAACGTTATTGTTGTTACTTATTGTGAAACAGCTAACATTTGGTGATTTCATTTACTAACACCAAGTCTGGCAATGTTTATAGTGCTAGCATTTTGAATGGTTGCTCATTGACTTTTACCGGCTACTATAGCTAGTAAAAGTTTCGAGTATTAACAGTGCACACAAGTGTAACACGTTAGGAGAGCAACGTGATTTACAGAAAGGTGTTACATCTGTCTATGAGCGACTGTTCACACATTTACACACATTCAAAATGATAGCACTATAAACATTGCCAGACTTGGTGTTAGTAAATGAAATCACCAAATGTTAGCTGTTTCACAGTAAGTAACAACAATAACGTTCACAAAAGAACTGCTACATCAACAAAGCAAAGTTTGCAAAGCTTGTATTTTTACCTGAAAGATGCGACTCCGTTTTTCTGCCGTCATGTCCTCATCCCAGAGTGTCACTCTTTTACTATTCCTGAAAAACAACTTAATGGCCCATCCTCTGCTGATGCCATGCAGTGTAACTTCATGGCCATCGGTCGATGTGTTGTGAGGAGGAGGACTGTTCGCACGTGTCGTCAAAAATCGCGCAGAAGAAGTACCTCCGGTTTCAGACAACGAAAATGTTTTATTGTTTTTGAGCTATAACACTTTCATTATTTGAATCACAAATAAATCCAGAAAATTATGTGTAATTTTAAGTTTATGACTGCAAGTTGTTACCACTGAATTAAAAAATACCTTATTTTCCCTTATTTTATTCTTTAATCAAAAATCAAAATCTGAAAATTCCTTTCATTTTTCGTATTTTTTGCTTCTAAAATGAAATTTTAAATACCAAAAAGTACACGGACCCTTTAGGTACAAGAACCTCTCAAAACCATTTTCAAATAGAAAACCATTCACAATTGAAGATTGTGTTCTTCACATAATTTTGGTATTTTTTGCAAATACTTTTTAACTACTTGAAAATGTAATTTCATTAAAAAATAATGTTAGTGATGAATTCAGAAAACTAGAAATTATAATTGCCATAAATGGAATTATACAAACCACTTTAAAAACAAGGGAAACATATTAGAAACACAATACAATTATAACAACACCTTGTGATGTAAAATGTATGACACTATTGTTATACTTTGCAATTCTCTGCAATGTCATTTTGTTTTGTGTGCCCAACACCATTTTGTAGCAGCTGTTGTGATGACGTGACGATGTGACGAGAGGTCACCGGGGGTGGCTACCCCAGCCAGCACAGAGTACAAGAATTGCCAATGATGTGCTCCCCCTTATGAAGATGTTCTTGGCAGTCATTAATGGAAATAAAATGACAAATCACTCCAAGGGTACACAGTACCTGTTTGAAGTCCCAGAGCATGTTGAAGCCTTTCTCCTTTGCTGTTTTGCAGTCGTGTAAAGCTGGGGAGTTGGAATTCCCATGATCCACTAAACAGAGATTGCTGTTGTATTTATGTGATTTTATTCCTCCAATATAAAACTCACCATTCCTATGATAGTATGTGTTCTGTAGGGAGAAATACAATAGTTAAAATACATTTCTGGAAACCCAAAGGGCGTCAAATTATTTCATGTAAAAACGAGTCTTCCTTATACCTTAACTAACTCTAAAATCCTATAATGGAATTGTCAGCATGTGGTCAAAACACACTTGATGGCTCAGTCAAGATTTTATGTAAGAAGTTTATAATTGATGACATACGTGTCACTAAGCTTACAGCAATTACACGGTGTGTAAGAAGAGCCCATTGTTTGCATGAAAGCTACAATCACCTGGGACTTCATTTATAAAACTTTGTGTGGAATCAAGTGTGAAAATACATGCACACCAAAAAACAGGAAAATACTTGAACTGAAAAAAAATAAAAATCAGATTTATAAAACCTGGCCTACAGAAAAAACTACGCAATTACTTTTTATAAATTATAATCACCTTGTAAATATGCGTATAGCAACATGCGTTGAAATATCCATATATGCAGCATGCTAATCAGCCTCATACATGTGCAACCACGACACTGCAGAGCGTCACTGGCTGGTAGAGCAGCCTTGCCCACGACGCATCAAAACCCTGCCACCTGCATTCAAGAGTATCAGGACACTTTAGTGCCACTGCATAATATCACCTCCTCTCTACATTCTATAGGTCAGGGAAAGGCACAAGACACCAGCATCTGAACAGGTAGCCACTATCACCAGGGCACATTTAATGACATGATTGCTGAGGGTTTAGCTTACCAACAGCTCATCTGTTCAAGCCGCTTTGCCTCTCAAAATAAATGAATCACAGGCTGACCCAGGCCATGGGGGTACAACAATTCTCAGCCACATCTTGGCATCACAGATAACTTGTGCCTTAATGGAATGAGATTGCTCACAGTTAACAAAAGCAGCTTCATTCTCTCTAGGTTCCATTATTACTATATGAATGCAGTCATTTTCTCCAATTAGATGTGGAGAACCAGATACTGCTGCAAATTAACTTTTTATGTTTACAAAAACATGTTCTACGTACACCCACACAATACGAAAACTGTACGGAGTGCCTCACTGGTGTTTGCGCCCAGCCAGTACTTGGATGGCAGACCATCTGGTTAAAGCTCGGCTTGCTGCTGGAAGAGGTGTTGGGGAGGCCAACGGGGGTGCTTACCCTTACCAATGCCCCAATGGAGTCTCGAGGACACAGTGCTATAAAACTGGTGCTGTCCTTCAGATGAGACCTAATACTGAGGCCCTGACTCTCTGTGGTCATTAAAGATCCTTGAGCATCCTTCATAAAGTGCAGTGTGTTTCCCAATGTCCTGGCTAAACTGCCCACCTCAGCCTGGTCATTCTGGACCCCTAATCATCCCCTGTCCCTAAAAGGCTAACAATCTCTCACCCCTTCACCACCTAATAGCTAATATGTGGTGAGCGTACTGTCACTGTATCATCCAAGTGGGTGCTACACATTAATGGTGGTTGAAGTGGCTCCTCACTCACTATGATAATCCTTCATCTGACACATGTCAGGTCTCATTATGCACAGCACTGATATTTCTGCAAATGGATGAAGGTCTGGGTCTTTAGAGTCCTGGTGTTTTCTGTCTTGCTATATATGATGGTGAGGCATGGATGCTATCTGGTGGCCTGAGATGAAGACTGGACTCCTTCGTGTGTATCTCTTCAGACAATCCTTGGGTACCATTGGTTTTACTTTGTGTTGCTCACGGGGTCCCAGATGAGGTTCATTACCTGCATTGAGGGAGCGTCAGTTACGGCCATGTGGGTGATCAGTTCACAGGATCCTCATTGTTATGGACCAGGCCAAGGGGACACCCACATAACACCTGGCTGTGGCAGACAGAGGGCCATTTCTGGGGGGTGGGATTGGACCGCATGTATACCTGGGGGGTTGCCAACCCGGATCCCGAGCTGTTTCATTGTGTGGTGGGTGCGGCAATGCGCTGTACCAGTACAGGTACCCCAGCCTGACCTGACCTGACCCCTGGAGCAATTGGTAGTTATAGGCATTGCTCAAGAGCCCAACAGAGTAGCATTCCTTTTGGCACTGCCATGTTTTGATTGAGCAACCTTCCAGTTTCTAGCACAGATCCTTTAGCCAGACAGCCACGGCTTCCTGCTTAAGGTTTTAGGGGTCAGCCTAGCAATGACAAAGCTGAAGCAAGTAAAAGACAATGCATATTGAGCTTTTCAAATATTTAATCATTTAGCTGTTATGAACAACAGGGGGCACCACAGAGCTCCAAACCCCAAACACGAATACACAAACAAGTCCTGGGATCAAAACATATGGATTTTTTATAAGGCTATACCTTCCAATGACAGTTACAAGTATTCTTTCTTCTCTTCTCTGCACTCCACTGCTACTTTTCTGAGGTTAGTATTACCAATCTCCTCTCCTGGCTCCGACTCGCCTAGACAAGGCAGTACGGCTCCTTTTATTGCAGGCCCTCAAGTACTTCTAATGCCTTGAACCGGGGACTTGGAAGCACAACTGGATACATTTAAGTCCCACAAAGTAGAGCTATCTAGTCCATTCAGCACCCCCCAGCGGCACGCACAGGCCACAACAGGTCAGACAAAAAGAACTACAACTAGCATGATGTCCGGTGGGTATCCGCAGGGGTACCGTAGTCCCAGGACACTGCCACCTAGTGTATGGAGGGAGACAATAACTTGAATATATTGCTTTCCACTGTCCTGTGATGCCAGTGCGTCCTAGCCAGGTAAGGATTCCAAATCAATTCTGGGTAGGACACTGATCCCTCACACTGTCTTTTAAAACACTCATTTATTGCAATCAGTACCACATATAACCTGAATCACCATTCTTCTGAGAAGAGCTTTTTGTTAGTGGTTTTCTGTTCTCCATATCATAATTTGATTCAGTTTTTGGGAGTGTTTTTCTTCTTTGAGAAGAAAGCACAAGAATGTAGTTACCTGTATCTGGGAAGAGACACAAGAACTGCAACCACTACATCTGAAGCATCAGCTTCTAATTCAAAGTGAAGACTAGCTGCTGGATGCCTTAAAATGATAAAGCTTCTTGTGTCTCTCCATTCCACATAAACGTTTCTGTGGTCTGTTTTGTCAGAGCAGTAATTGGAGCCACAGTTGAGTGATTTTTTTAAAACATTGCCTGTAAGAATTGACAAAGGCTGCAGATTGCAGGGCTTATTTAACTCAATTTCTGCTGTCCAGTATAAGGGAGCTTGATTTTTGTTTTGATCCATACTATGGCCTTGACGAGTCATGTTATAGCACAAAAATTTAATATTTGATCTGTGAAAGTCTTACTTTTCTGGATGAGCAAAAATTTGGTTATTTGGTTTTCTCACAATCATATGCAAGGAAAATACTCAGGATATCATCTATACTAGGACATAAACAGGCCCATAGGGTCAAGAAGGCATCATTAATAGAAGACTGAAATAAGACAGAGGCATTTGCCAAACCACACTAAGTACTCCCTGAAGTGGCGCTGAAGGCCGCCTTCCACTCATCCCTTTCCAGTATTTGAATAAAACTACAGACACTCTGTGTCTAATTTAGTGAAAACAGTCGAACAAGTGACCTGACTGATAAAAGCTGGAGGGAGCTAATAATCGACTGGATTCACTCTGACCTTCTCAACTTGCTCCTAGTTTATGCCTGGTCTAAGGCCCCATCCACATTGCTACATTTTCATTTAAAAACCGCAGATATTACTTTCCACTGTCACCTTTCATCCACACTACCCTGGTGTTTCGAACCCCTAAAACCACACAACGTTTGAAAAAGCCTCCCAGAGCCATCCATGTATGAAAATGCAGCCTTAGCGTTGTAGTGTTTATGGTCCATAAAGCAGACTCTAATCAAACTATTGGCGGTGCTTATTATGTCTTTCCCTGATTGGATGTCCTGCGCAAAAGGCAAATAATTTGTTTGCTGTAACACTTTTGTGATAAACCCTGAGGCCAGCAGCATTATCGCCCCAGGGCTGGTGAATGTCTGTCTTATACAGAATGTCTTCAGTCATTTTAGTGTGAACAATGTGAAAATGCTACTGTGGACAGAAATCATTGCTGTTTAAAACACCATTTTAAAATGAAAACATAATAGTGCGGATGTTGACTAAGGGACCCATCTTTTTTTTCAATTTTAAGTTAAATATTAACAATCTAGATAATTAGAAACATGGCAGACAAAGCAAGCCCATAAACAGAGATGAGGCAGGGAAAAAGGAACAAATCACAAATTAAGACAACAAACACTGGCCATCCATCTCCCAACCTAATGTACAACTGGATTGCTGCTTCTCAAAATCGGTGCCATTTGATCCTTTGATACGTGACACTGACAGTTCAAATAATGTTTGTTAAAGACAGAATTTATAGACGTTTACAGAAAGACTTTCCGTGAGAGGCTAGCATTAGCTTGCAGTGACAGTACCTATTTCTGCTGGAGAAAAATCAGAATTAGAGGTGAAAATTAAGAAAAAGAAAGAAAAGAAAACCTGGACCTCATTAATCGGAAACATTTCAAACTTGAGGTGTCTTTACACCTTGACCTGCCCAGGATGGAAATGAGATGAGTTTACAGGAATACAAACAGCAGGATTCTGGAAAATGGGGGTCTAATTGCGCCAAACCTGAGAAGAACTTTTAAACAAATCTGGAGAACAGAAATAAAAGTTTTAATGTTCTGAGGAACTTTGAGAGTTTATCTTAAACTTAAAACTGCTAAACTCTTTAATCTCATTCTAAACACACACTGTGTATATTTTTAATAACTGCTATAGATTCACCTTAAATTCTGTATCTTTACTGATTTGAACCTTCTATCTTTTAAATCATTCTTTAGAATCTTTAAAAAGCAGACGGTTATAAATACTTCATTTGTTATTTAATAGAGCAAGCATTAACAGTAATCCTTGTTAGTTTGAAGTGAAGTGAGGCCTTTAAGGTTTGGGGTGCATGCTGAGAAAGAAAGAGGGGTGAGCAGAACTCAAAGAAACTGACAAGGACCTCTGTGGACTGAACGCCAGTTTGAAGCAACTCTGCGCTCTGACTTGAAAAGACTCCTCTTCTATCGCCTTTATTTTTCAATAAGACTCTTTTCAAATACTTTTCCTACATTTGCTACCATCAGTTTTACTGTGATTTATTAATGTTGCCTTATAATAATATTAATTTTTTTACTGTTTGATTGGGTCATTAAGAGCACCTGGAGGGGGATGCCTCTAATGATAAAAGCAGCATGGTGAGTGGGCATCTCCTTTGGTGATTGGCACAGGTGTAGCTTAACCGTTTGTGGTCTGGTTATGTTGAGCCAGCAAGTCTCTTTACTTAAAGGAGATGTGCAGATAAGGCTGTACACGTGGGGCGCTATAAAGCAGCTATATTAAGGAAAAAGACCTCAACAATACTCAGCAAAAGGAATGCATTAGCAGGCAGTGTGGCTACCATTGGGATTAATAAAGTATCTATCTATCTATCTATCTATCTATCTATCTATCTATCTATCTATCTATCTATCTATCTATCTATCTATCTATCTATCTATCTATCTATCTATCTATCTATCTACCTTCAGATCTCAAACCGAGTTATGTCATGGAGACTGGCCAGCTGTGGTGGGATGAATGGCCTGCATTGGCCAATACTTTTCTTGTGCTCTTATGGACAGTCCAAGACAGACTGCAATGAATATTGAGCTTAAACCAGGATGCTCATGCTTGTCTTCTTGCTTATGTTGGCTATTATTATTAATAATAATTCACAGAACTTACTCAATTTCCCATTCAGAGAAACAAAGTTCATATTTCCCTTGACCTTAATAGTCTCACCTGTGTGGTATAGTAATGACATCCATAGATTATCGGCACACTTCCTGAAACTGCTCCTTGATCAACACAAAGTCCTTCTTCCAGAGTGTTCTTGAGCTGCAGTTCACAAAGTACAGAAGATAAAATCATGTTCTGTGACAAGGATACAGCTACAAGTTAAGAGTTCAAATAGTATACGGTGATCATTTCATCATTCACAGGGGCTCAAATCGGCGTTCTCATTTCACTTTTATTTCAACAAATGACATCCTCCTCAGTTTCCTAATCCCGCATCTGACACACGTCAGGTCTCACTGCAGTGGTGCCTTTTTAAAATGCCAGAATCAGATAATGGCACTCCTAGAAATGGTTGGTGGGATTAAACGTTTTTAATATACGCCTCTGAAATCTGAACATTTAAAAAGTGAAACCATTACTGAGTTATTATCTTACATTCGTATTTTCTTAAGGTTTTTTGAAGTGCTTGCTCAGGCTTTCAATGTCATATGATTTACAGAAATGGCTTTCAGTCTCCTTCAGGGTCTCAACAGGACGTCCTAGAATCTTCTCAACAGCAAGGCGATGATGTAAAGATTTGAAAACCACCCACATTACCTGAGAAGGAGCTCACTGGATCGTGGACGGGCAGCTGTCAAACTTCATGCCAAGTGAACACCGCTGGCATTTCTGAAACGTAAAGGCATCCTGCAAGTGTGATATGCAAGAAGCAGAATAAAACTATTTAATCAGCACCTGGCAGCACTTAGGTTTTATAAGTGGACTTTTCTAACCTGCTTAAACATGAATTATGTGTGATGATTTATCTCAAAGAAACAAGCATCTGCTGAACAAGACAAGTGTATTTGAATGAAATGAATGAATCTGCAGCATATGGCATTCTGAGTGTTTCTGCAATTTGCCAGGGTCTGTGAATTTCATGGCAGATGAACTGTATGGTAGTGTACTACATTTCATGTTTTTATGTCCATTATCTCATCTTTAATTCTTAATAACCATCATCACATTGATTAATCCTGAGCTTGAGCAAGACCGGGCCCCACAGATAATAGAATATCAGCTCAACTACAACGACCCACATTGGCATAAATCACTCATACTGTGATTGTAGTAGCAATTCACACTTGGCTTCAACAGATTCAGCCTTTTGCACATCTTTTGAGTTCACTTGAATGCCAAGGGCCTCATGTATAAAATGTGATTACGCTTAGAAATGTGCATTAGCCATTCCTTAGGCAAAAAGTGAGATTTATAAAACACAAACTTGGTGTGAAAATTGGCTTAAGATAAGAGCAAACGTCGACTGTCCATAAGTCTCCCTCAGACCTTTTTGGTGCTGGTGTTGTGGTGACTGCAGACAGTAAGACAATAAAGTGAACAGAAGATCTCGTTTCAATGACGTGTCTTGAACTGATTTTATCACAGTTGCTGGACATGTTCTCTCAGTATGGCGGTCTTCAGCGTTGGTAATAATGAATAATGCCTACGCTCAGTGAGTAGCCTGTCGATTGTGTCTATAAAAGGGTGTGCTGTATCTTCTAAGACATAACTCACAATAGTAGCCTTACCAAGAAGCCAGTTTTCACACACAGCATGACCCTGAAGGCTGCCTCCACACCGTTATTTAATAGAATGAAGGAATTGTGGGTTCAACCAGTCCACCTCACAACAACATAAGTCAGATACAGCTGAGCATCACATATTAGTTGAATTATATTTGAATGAAAGTGCCTTCTGTTTGCAAAAAGACAAATTCATTCTGTGATGGCGCCTTTATTGTATCAAGTGTGCAGTCATCTTCAGCGACTACATTAGGAAGATCAGCAATTAGTGCAAGTTGCCTTTTAATCTCAGTCTGCTCACCCTACACAAGGAGTCTGTATGTATTTGGGCAGCATCTTCATTATAGCATCGCATACATGTGGCATGGAATGGGTCAGAGATAACCACAAGGTTCCTGACCAATCAGCCAGTTCACCCTAAAACGTACCTGTCACCAAATATGCCTACAGTTGGTAAAAACTGTAAAGCAACAGGGGTCAGCTGATTTCTAAAAGATGACCTCTGTATTACAGGCTCCAACTCAGCTTACAACTCCAAAGGGAAAGCTCTGGAAAGTCTAAACCGGCTTATAAGGCGGTCATCATCATGGGCTAAAAAGCCACCATGATCGCCAACAACTTGCTCTTTCCGTAGCCTGCCATTGGTGATATGTTTCAAAAGAGCCAATGCTGCCATTGCTAATTATGTTGTACAACACACAGCACAACTTCGATAGTCTCTTTCAGGTGATAGTGGATACCCCCCTCAAAGCCTGGCTCCTCACACCACACACCAACCCACAAACACCACAAGAGAGAAGATACAATGACAGGCTCTCCCAGACATGGTTGGTGATAGAACAGATGATTGGTTCATTAAAAGGTAGATGGTGGTGGTTGAACTTATCAGGAGGCATGCTACTGTACAGACCCACAAAGGTTTGCCACATTGTGACATCTTGTGCCGTACCACACAACACAGTGCAGAAACACGGACTCTGCCACCTCAGACAGGTCAAGGCGAGTGCATTAATGACCCAGACCCCGTCCCTCATGGCGTCAATGCAATGGCAATTCAAAGAGGTTTAGATGTTGGGATGTTGAATATAGATAGACTTGTATGGATTGAAACACTGACATTTAATGTGGGAAGAAAACAGTGTATCCAGAGACAAAAGTGACAAAAAAAGACAAAGAGAGCGTGCAGTTGTGACAATGACGATGACCTGGATGGAAATCTGAACCAGGTGCCTGGTACTGGGAGGAAGCAGCATGAGGTGCTAACCCATTATGTCACTAAGATCAGGTCGTGTGATGGGAAAACCATTATATGTAGAGGCACTAGAAGTTATAGAAAATGCCAGTCATAAAATATATGACAATGAGCACCAACTTGTCATTAGATTGTGTCTTTCCGGTTTGCTATTGTCAAGGGAGTGTTGCCCATAGAGTTAGCCTGTGATACATTTTATGTCAGTGGAGAGTCAATATGACTACATTTACAACTTGTCTGAAGTATAAAATATAAATCAAGTTTTAGTTTTGTCCCATTTGAGCTTTAAAGTTGACTGCCAGAGCCTGACTATTTTCTGCTTTCTCTGCTTCATTTCAGAGTTTCATTTACCTCTGTTCCTCATTTAATATACTTTATGTTAATAAGTGGCACATTTCGTGGCAACATACTGTACATAAACAGGCTCTCTTGGGATTCTCCTCTTGGGACAATCTATCTATCTAGCATTGTGCTGGGGAGAACCTCAGAAACACAAAACTCAATGCAATGGTGTGGACTGACTCACGCACACCCCTAACGCATGCACCATGGATTCTTGTGTTTTTGAGTTCATCCTCGAGCCCAATGATATCACCAGAATCACCAAAATCTTGACGTTCCCCTTTTACTACTACTACTACTAATAATAATACTTTTATTTATATACTGCCATGCCCCCATTAATAATTCATATTACTGTGTACAAGGTAGAACACAGATCTTTTGTAAATAGAGATTAAGTAATGTAATATAATTTATGTTTAATTAAATAAATACATACAAACATGTTTTCTCCCTTTATTATTATTGCTAAAATAAAATTAAGTCATATTTCTGTATTTAGCAATTAATCAGCAAAGGAAAGTGAAAGGACTTAACTCTTGACTTGTCATTTTGAATTGAATTCAATTAAATCGAAGATCTTTTATTGTCATAGCATTGAGAATACAACAAAATTTAAAGCATTTAACATTTTGGTACTTTGAACTCATTGCAATAAAAACGACTTCACTGCACAATAGCAAATACTCATCTTTGCATTTGAACTGCTGTTTCAGAACTGAAAATGACTTACAACTCCATATGCGAGAAGATCTTCCCACAGATCAAGCTGAGGGTACACATTATCCAGATACCATTTGAAAGGCTTGCACTGCAGCTTTTCTCTGAGCTTCTTTCTTTCTGAAATGTCACCAATGTCAAGACCGTGATCCTAAACAAATTCAGATTAAATGATGTTTTAGAAAAAAAGGAAAATATTGTATTTCCGGCTAAGGTGTTGTCTCTATCAGTATCTCTTTAAAATAAAGTCAGAACTTTGTATGAATTTAGGAATTTTTAGATCCTGAACCAACATTAAATTATTTTTCACTTGGGGTCAAAGAGAAATCAGTGCCTGTTCTAGAAGCAGCACATAATAGACAAGAATCATCCCTGGATGGGGCGCCAGACCATTGCATTTCATCCACAGCTGGTAATTTTAGAATCACAGATAACCTCAGCGTAACCACAGTGCCACCAAGAACCAACATATATGTTTGTATTCCATTATAACTCGTTGAGAGCTAAAGGTTCTTTTGAATTGAAAAACATCTGGTTTAGAAATGACTTTTTAAAAGCCTATTATTTTTAACTCCCCTTGGATGCAGATGTGGCTCATGTCTGCACTGCATCCTCTTCCCAGACTGGACACAGTCCAGTGACATCAGGTGCCGTTTCCCATGGTACTACGGGAGCAGCCAGTGACAAGGAGGCTGTCCACAATTTTAGAATGCAGTCAGCTTAGAGTGGACAAACAACCTCATGTCATTAGAATTTCAGAAGACCGGAGTCTCTTCAGTAATTCGTCCAGTTTGTTTGTGCTTTAATTGTAGATACTTTGAAAGATTTTTGCAATGAATTCTAATGTTGTAAATAATCTTGGATAAATATATCAACTGCAGTGGGTTGGCACCCTGCCCAGGATTGGTTCCCTGCCTTGTGCCCTGTGTTGGCTGGGATTGGCTCCAGCAGACCCCCGTGACCCTGTGTTCGGATTCAGCGGGTTGGAAAATGGATGGATGGATAAATATATCAAACAAAACATAAAGTAATCAAAAAGTAAGTCCTAGTAACAGAGAATTCAATAATACAAATATCAGGATATTGAACCATTTTCTTCACTTATTGAATCCCACTTTTATTGTCTATTGGAAAAGGGAACACATCTTAGGTAATAATAATTTGATCCACACGCTCAGAGAGACGACATCATGAGTGGGTTTGGATGAGCCAGCAGTGTCAGAGCCTTTCTCAGATATGGCGACGACTGTAAAGCACATCTGGTCTCATCTTTCAAAATGGACGAGTGCTTATATGATGGATACAAGTGATTGATTTTTGTTGGGTGCTTTAGTCCATCTCTCAAACATTTTGTCAAGAAACATATTTTGGGGTTATTTACCATAGTATTAAATTACTTGGCAACTATAGCTATTTCATTTTTGTAAAGAGTACAAATATTTAAAAATACACAACTCCTTCTCAAAGGAAACATTACCTCTAAAATGTCTTACCTTAATTGGGAGATTCCAGGCAACGAGTACATTTCTTTTATATTCATCCATCCAGACCTCGGCCACCCTTAGGGCATTTCTCTTCATTGTGATGCTCAGGTCTGGGAGATACGGCTTATGCTCCCTCTCGATGTGGGCAATGCGGGTACAGGGGACCACCTCCACGCTGCCCCCACACAGCCAGACCTGCATCAGCACAGCAAACGGGAAGAACAAAAAACACAATGATCAGGTTTGTGTGCGTATTTCAATTTTCTGCTTTATTCAACGACTTATTTAATCTTTGCCATGGTGCCGACATTTTCACTTTAGATTTCAGAATAACATGCAAGTGAGCGAGCGAGTCATCAAGTCGGAAAATTTACTGTAAGGCTAAATAAACAAAACCTTTTTGCTTTTTGTCAGCTGTTGCAATAGGGCAGCAGGCTGAATTTCCTGTTGCAAGCATTTTTGCTTATTTTGTACTGTTTGCTTTAAAATAAATAATTCAGAAATTTCACATTAAAGACTAAGTGGAAGATTAGATTCATGATATTAATGCAAAAATAGTGAACACAAGAAATGCAACACCCTTATGTGACAAGCCAATTGTATTAGGATGAGTTAAAAGGATTTCAAAGCACAAAGACAATTGTATAAAACAGTGAAAAATTACTGTAACAAGAGTCCTACTATTTTATTGATAATTTATTATTTTTAATTACATATTAAATAAAATGTTCATAGACTGCTAATTATTAGTTTATAATGTACACCAAAATGAAAGTGTAACTGCCTACAGATATTTATCATAAATTACAGCTCTCTTTACAGGATACAAACATATCCCAAAATCACTCTCTGTGCATTTAAAGATATACTTACATATATTTTTAAATCACTTGTTTGTTTTTTTAAAGATAAATTAAGAATATATCCAAGCGTCTAATCCATTTTTATATAAGGTGCCATTCAGGTAAAATAAGAGAAGTATTTAGATCCTCTATAGGCAGTTTTCTTCTCTACAGTATAAGTGTTATCTCTCTATCTCTCTATATATAAAAGAAAATCCTGGAATGGAAAGCAAATGCAAGGCTACGATACATGATAATCTCGAAAGACATTTTAAAGACCCGCGAGACCAAGGAGACTTGCCTCGGTGCATCTCACGGGGACCGTAAACATGAGACTTGGTGCCAAGAGATTGTCCCAGGGCCGTAGCAAAAAGGACAGCGGCTGTACAGGCTTTAAAAAGATCGAAGGGCAGCGCAACAGCAGCTACCCCATCCGAACGTGAGCAGCATTATACATCCTGCAAGAAAGAATTCAACCACGCCCGGTGCCAGAAATAAAAGACAGGTATTGCTTTTACAACGTCACGCGAGACCAGGCAGTGAGCCATCATTTAAAACAAGTCCACAGACCTCTAAGCTAGCAGTTGTTGGATTGCTTTTGGCAGGCAAGCATCGTGTGCTCGGAGCTCGTAAAACAACGACATGCGACAGGCAGAAGAGGCAGCTAGCAAGCAGCAAAAAGACAGCAGATGATCCAAAGGCGTATCCTTAGCGTATGTTCAGCTGCAACACCCTTCACAACACGAGCAGTATTATACGTCTGGGAAGAAAGAGATGTAACCACGCACGGGGCAGGAAATAAAGGACAAGTATTGTTTTTACAAAAGTTTTTAAAGTAAAAGTGAAAATAATGCATATGTAACAATTCACAAGAAAATAACAATCTCTTTAAATTGTAGATTGCCTGCCTAAGGTAAAATCATCTCTGATGAATGGGGACGTGGGAATGAGGGGTCCTTTCATCGGATTAGTGCTATTTCAGATGTGGAATGGCAAAATGGGGGAGGCAGCTTGATGAATGAGGTCTCCAGGACTTAAAACAAATCCAAATCTTCTTATGTGATATCATCTAATGTGAAATTCTACTCCGTACTTCTAGAATTTTTATTTTTATACTGTATTGAGGATTTATTCTATGTATTGTATTGTATTGACCCCCTTCTTTTTGACACCCACTGCACGCACAACCTACCTGGAAAGGGGTCTCTCTTTGAACTGCCTTTCCCAGGTTTCTTCCATTTTTTTCCCTACAAGAGTTTTTTTTGGGAGTTTTTTCTGGTCTTCTTAGAGGGTCAAGGCTGGGGGGCTGCCAAGAGGCAGGGCCTGTTAAAGCCCATTGCGGCACTTCTTGTGTGATTTTGTGCTCTACAAAAAATAAATTGTATTGTATATCCGGTAAACTAAACACAGGGGTTGGCGAGTGAAGCAAGCAGGGCGCGGAGCCCAATAGTAGTTTATATGTTGCTTCAAACAGTGGGAAGTAAAATGTGCCCAGAGAAATCAAACGAGGAGCTTCTCCCACCAAAAAAGTACAGTTTCATGTACGTTAAAACAGTCATTTAGGAGCCCTGAAGTGTTTAATACCTCATGCTGGAAAGACCCCCAGGCTGAGTGAGTGGCACCATCAGCAGGGTGCAGACTTGCGCTTTTATTTCTCACTTTAATTATTGAGCCCCACGAGGGTTGCTGCCTAAGCGATTTCTTTATCTTTTTTCTGAAATACAGCATATGTGCGATGCTTTGAGCCTACATACCTACACAGTGGCATCGGCTCAGAAGGCTCAACAAGTTAAATGTGTCTGTAATTATTGTGATAACATCTAGATTTTGTTTAAGGATATCTATCAATAAAGCAGGCTGTATTCTTTAAAGGTATCTTTTTTTGTGAAGAATAGGGTGAATATCAAAGATATCCAGAAGTGCATTTGTTGATCCCTTTCTTCAAGCATAAAAGTGTAAATATGGAGTTGTGGGATAAAAAGACTGTCATGTATTAATGTAGATATCAAATACGTACAATGAAGTCTCAACTTCTTATGACATGATAATTAGCTAGCATTAACAACTACCTTCTAAGAGATAACAAACTGCAACCCAGCTTTTTTGAAAACGGGGGGTGTCAGTTGACCACAAAGAATTAGTTGATAACATTTTCAAAACTAAGCAGGCACAATCCAGGTGATAAACGCTAAAAATGTTAAATACAAACTGAACTCAAAAATATACAAGATATCAACTATTAAATCTACACAGTCCGGCACTCACGAGTGCTTACCACCAAGATCTACTAGGGAACCCTCCACACGATGCATGCCACTGTATTTATCACATATTTTATTCAAATAAACCCTTTATATTAAGTCCTTGTGCTTTAATGGCCACTCTAAGGTATCCTTAACTTTCCTAGGAGACTTGACATTGTAAATGCAATCATGTGCTCTAACAGTCATATATAATATTTAAGGAAGCGCAAGTCCATAGCATTCACTTTGCATTATCCGGGCGACACACTCACATGTTCTGAGTAATGGTGAAGACCCGTCTATGGCATTTACTTACTTGTTGCTAAGAAAACCCAAACGGCTTGCATGGTGAAGCACAATATTTTGTTGTGGCAGAACTCAGCCAGCCATTCAAATATTCGATGTGTGCATTCGTATTTCTTACAGTTAGCGGCACTCAAATGTAGACACTCCATCACAGTAGCCATATTTAAAGATGTCTTTATTTTATTTAAGTATATTATTAAATGTACATGCAGTTGTTTAAAGATATTTGTAAGAGTTCAAATCATGTACAGTAAAAATGGTAAAGTTATCTTTCAGCATCTTTTGAAAAAGCCAATTTGACACTGAAACTCAAGTTTAAGATCACATTTACTGTCAAGTGTAATTCTTACTTGGATTCCCACCTTAGACGAATGCCCTCGTCTGCCCTCTTGCATGCTGGGTGAATCTTATATTTCTGATAAGTATGGCCTCCCACTCGCCCCCATTGCCCCTCTCATTCCCACAGATAGTGGGTGCCACACAGAACAGGAACTACTGTTGTACCTCTCTGCAATGGGGGTCCACTAAGATTGTTAAAGATTTTGATGCTTTACTTGGATATTCAGGGGTTTTTCAAAAAGCACTGTTGCAAAAAGACAAATTATTAAAAAAACAGCAATGGGGATCTCAAAGCATTTAGCAGAAAATATCACTCTGTAAAGTGAATGTGGCTTGACTTACTCGAATTCCCAGCTCCACATTTTCTCCACCATAGATTTTCATTCCATCATCCAGGGCACCAATTTCTCCAAAAAATAATCTGTCTGCAAAGAGAATGCCCATAATAGAAGGAGACCTGCAGACAATAGAATATTACAGCACATAAAACATTTTTTAAATGATGCCAGAAGACATGCAGAATTTTTCATTCATCTGTCCACCATTCCATTTTCTGGACCAGTTTTTCCCAGCACAGGGTCCCAGAGAGCTGAAGACTCTCCTGGCAGCATTCGTGATGGGATCACCAGACCTTCATGGACCTGAATGGTAGTCACAGCCACAGAGGGTCACTTTAGTGCTGCCCACTGAGCTAACAAGCATTTCTTTAGAAGACGCTGCAGGCAGACATGGGTGGAAAGTGAACAGCTGCCCACCCAGAGTGGACTTCACACCCGGGCATCCTGGAGCTGTGATGGTGCTGCTGCAGTAGCTGTGCCACTATGCTGCCAAGCCAATCAATCACTAATACAAACCAGGCCTTCCTTATTTAGCAATTTTCTATTGTTTAATAAGTTTCTTTATCTATTAGTTCTTTCCAGAAATGTTAATTGCTGTTTTGGCAAACTACTTAAACTTTAATTATTCATTAATTATTTGTGTGCTATGAAAACCATTTTGTTTTCAAATAGAATGGCTTATTTTGTGTATTTGATTCCTTGTACTTCATTTATTATCCAATCCAAAGTCAAGAAAAAAACATTCACTTTAGGCCAGGGGTCGCCAACTCCAGTCCTGGAGGACCACCGTGGCTGCAGGTTTTCATTCAACCCCTTTTCTTAATGAGTGACCTGCTTTTGCTGCTAATTAACTTCTTTTAAATTCATTTTAATTGACTTGCCCCTAAAGACTCAGACCCCATAATTGTTTCTTTTTCATTAATTAGCAGCCAAACTATAATGAGATACGAAATGAGCCAAAACATGACCAGCAAACTGTGACCATCACCCAGTAAAGGTGAGGGTCTCAGGAATGTCAGTCTACTCAGGTCCCCAAAACATTTTAACAGTTGCTCTTAGGAAGAGAAAATCAACAATTTCGGAAATGTCTGTTAATATACCATGAGAGCAGCAACAAGTCACGGAATTAAAGAATTAGGGTTTAATTAACAACAAGAACCAGCAGCTCATTAAGTAGCTGGTTGGAGTTGGAGGCCCTGACATAGTTGGTCTCCTGTTGGCTCACTCACTTCACATTTCATTTCTGTTTGGGTGCCACTGAAGGAAAGAAATGAAGCAATTTAGAGGAACAAGAAAGAAATTCAGGGGAACAAATCTTTAAAAAGCAATTCACTTAAAATTGAAAGTTAATTAGCAGCACAAGCAGGGCACTAAGGCTCTGAATGTAAACCTGCAGCCACGGTGGTCCTCCAGGACTGGAGATGGCGATCCCTGATTTAGTCAATAAGCACATCTGTGCAATCAAAAGCAGATTAATGGATGAAGTCCTGAAATCAGAAGCTATTAGGATGACAGCTGGTGCTGCGCTTATCACGGCTGCCTTTCAGCTCCAGGAGATGATGGCCTGTCAGTGGGTCGCCACGAGGGGACAAGGCTGATGATCCCTGCCTTGCATCCACTACTTCCAGAATAGTCACAGGGTCCTCGTGAAAAATGGATGGGTAACATCACTTTGAGGCCCAAATGTTATTTTAGAAGATGTTTATACACCTTGATAAAACTCAATTTACTGGAATATGGTCATGAATTGTTACTTAATCCTTACTTAATCTAAAACGTTAATGTGACCTTTTCAAGATGACCAAAGCACTTTAAATGACATTTAAACTCCAACAGATGCACGTGTAGGTAGTCTACACGCTGTGTCATAAATGTAAGTCAGACTTTAGGCAGGTCAAAATGATTTGCTTTAAGTCACACAGTGAAGCTAAATTAACACTGCAGAGTCCATTGTTGTAAGCAGTATCATCACACAAAACACGTCATGCAGCTTTAGTTGGCAGAAAGGAAGAGCAGAACTTACTTTCCTGGAATGGAGTCATCATTTAGTTTGTACCAATCGGGTGAAAACGACTCATAAAGGCACCACAATGCCCAGTCAAAAGCATGAGCTGCAGTAGCATAATGGACCACGTTTAGGGTGTCGAAGTTCACCCTGTCAAAGACTGGTGACACAATCACGGTGCGATCTTCTTTAATCCGGGCAAGAACTGGCTGAGCCCTGTACAGACATGACAGACATGGCAAACATTTAACAAGCAGCAAAATGCATATCGGTTCTTTGTCCTGAAAATGAGAGGACACTCTGTAGGATGTAAATATGAATGTGACCAAAAACACTCAAAATGTGATATAAATTACTGAATTATATTTAATAAACTATAGTAACTGTTGATTGCCTTTCTGTTCCTTCTGCTGAAAAGCTCAGGATCAGCTCCAGCCACCAACAGCAGTCTGTCTGGGTAGATTAAATGGGTTCTAAAAACCTTCCAATGAACTTATGCAAGGGGATCTAGCAGTGCAATGGCTTGACCTAGCCAGCTCTGATGGAACAATAGTTGACAAGCTGGTAGAAGCCACGCTGTGAGCCTAACATGTTACAAGAAAAGTTCAGCAACTTGTCCAGAGTTATTTCAGCTGTGTGCTGGCATTGTTACTCTGCCTACCACGGAGGAGCTAAGATGGGCTGCAGTTTTGACAATTGCAGTATTCATGGATAATTTAGCAATCATATCAAGGACAGTCCCAGAGGGCAGGTAGCTCTGATGGAGACTAGACCATTAAAATCTAGAAGCTTAGTCCTGAAGAAGGCTTCTGTCAAGGACCAGTTTTGATTCCAGGTTGAGAAGACACAATCTTCTACTGTCAAAAGAAGGTCAATGAAAAGCCTGGGGAAACAGTACAGGGCTGAGCTCAATGATAAGGCGAGTGTGAAGAAGATGCTAAGCCAGGTAGGCATACTAGTGAGGGAACTGGAGCAGAGTCAGTTTAAACCCTGGAGCTATCTGTACCCTGTTGGTGAAGTTGGCTTTGTGAGAGTGCTTGTACACTTGGTGCTCTGAATACTCTCTGGCTGGCTTCATGGAGGTAGGAAAGGCCTTTGTTTTAACATCCACAGCAGGGATATTTGAAAGAAATAAAGAGTGAAAACCAACAATAGCACAGATGACCAAAATGGCCGCTACACTGAATATCACTCCATTTCTTAATTAGCTGATATAGCAAGTTGTTTGGCTGATTGCCTGTTTACACCAGGCAGTTCTCCCCTGGACCACCTCGACTTTTTTTGTTAACAGTTGTGTACACATGTATTCATGTTTGACCTTGCACTCACCTTTGGACACCTATTTTATGGAAGTACAGTGGGAGGGAACATGCACAGGGCATCATGCCCCTGGGAGAGTTAAATGGCAGGCCCCCAGGTTGTGACAGAACCCAACAGGGCTGTGCCGAACTCCAACTCCCATGATGCCCTGTGGGAGTCCGAGGCACCACTGCAACCTAGGGGGACTGCCATCTAGTGCTCCAGAAGAGACCCTTATGTCCCTCCATAAAATAGGCATCCTGGCCAGGTAAGGGCACTGGCTGTCTTACTCTTTATTCTGTTGTCTTTGCCATATTTGCTAATTGGAACTCTAACCAATTTTCTTCATAAGCAGCTAAATGTTTTCTACGGTCCCACCTGAATGACAATTGACGAACCCTACGATCCAGTTAACTTAAAAGATAAAAGGCGCAGCTGATGTATGTTGTGGTTTTGATCGTGTGTTTAAATTCACAGGGCACTTGGGATGTACGCAGCACTTGGAGGTTTGTGGCCAAGGAGATGGTCTCAGCACCACGGGACTGCTGAATTAGCCCTCATCGTTGATTATCTGACTGATGACTTATAGCGAGTCACTTATCCTAGTGCAGGTTCCACTTCAAAAGCAAATGTAAGTAATAACCTCATATGTTTGTACTCGAGTTTGGTATGTTCTGATTTATTTTGTTCAGATCTGTGTGAAGCGACTAATTGATAAAAAAATCTAAAACGCTTCCATTGTGCATTTGGCATGTATCCATTTTCATGTTTATCACAGCCATTGACTGTTGTGCTTTATCATTCTTTCTATTCTTCATTAAGCAGATCTTGTTAGTATGGACTTTCTACATCCTTAGTCCAAAGGCAGAGAAATCATAAAACCACCTTTGTTTTTTTTTGACATTTACAAGATTCTGCAAATGGCTACAGTGCACAACTGTCAGTGTTTTATCTTTTTGGCTAAATTTGTTTGATTTAGGGCTGGGATTGCTCATTTTACTTTGCTTTGGCACGCATGTCTTTTCTTAAAGAGGCCTTCTTTTGAAAATTAGTGTAGGTTCTCCTCTCAGGGCACCTCTTTGGAGGTTCTGAGCCTCTTCTCATAAGAGAGATCAAGCACAGGCAAATGACATCCAGAGATGTCTCTGTATGCAACTGCCTGCTACACTCAGTCACTGAACAAAGAGCCAAACCTCAACTGGCTCAACCTTAATGGAAGACACTGTGTACCAAAAGGTGACATCCATATTACTATCAGAGTAGGAAACAAAGTGAAACGTCATAAAGAGGTTAAAGAACAGGGACAAACGCATGGAGAGCAGGTTACAGAACAAAGCCCCCCTCCCCAGAGTAAAACGAGAGAGACTACGAACCGTCTGACATGCCGCAAGCAGGATAAAGCGAGGTCAGAAATAAAACACAGAGTAGGAAACAAAGTAAAACTTTATAAAGGGATTAAAGAACGGGGACGAACACATGGAGGGCGGGTTACAGATGATGAAAACTGGAATACAACAGCTTCAAAAAAAACCTAGGCACGAAACACATGCACACCGAGATGCAGAATATAAAGGCAGAAACAACGACAGTTAAACGTCCACACCACACAGCGGAGGCGGACCCAGAAGGTGCAGGCTCCTACGTCGTACGTCGGAAGGCGCGGTAAAGTACAAAAGGCAAAGGCGCCTACACAGCATGGTAAAAACCGACATAATACGGAAGGCGCAGGCGTCACCGCCATATTGTGAGTGGCACTAATGCATGGTGAAGGTGCAGGAGCAGACATAGTAAAACAAGAGGAGTCAACGCCCCGCCTCAGAGTGAAACGGGACACACTACAGAGTCCACAAAGGTTCATACATCAAACCCGAGATGGTACAGACACGCGTCTGAAACCGCGAAAGCAAAACTGTCTCGGCTCCAAAACCTAACAGCTCAACAACTAACACAGCTTCGACACCGAGCCCGCGTGGACAGATCTAATGAACGTGGACGCCTACAACGCGCGTCTCAAACTGCGTAGGCAAAGCAGCATGGATTCAACACGACACAGCTCGAGTGACCGAGATACAAACACGCGCCTGCCTGGATAAAATTAATGAACGCAGGCGCCTACAACATGCGTCTGAAATGCCGCAGACCAGGCAGGCACTGCTCCAAAAAGAAAGAGCTCGACTAAACGAGATACGAAGTGAAACGGGAAACACTACAGAGTCCGCAGTACTCCACAATGCACCGCATAATAGTTCGGAAAGAGCTTCGTAGTAACAGTGGGGAGACCCAGAGTGACACGGGCGAACGCTCCGTATTAAACATACGTCATCCTCACACGTCCAAACTATACAGCATAGGTGAATCACATTACAGTGATGCATTATTAACAGTACGATAAACATCACAGTATCGCAAACAAATGACAATTATTACTCGAAAAAGGGAAAATATATTCACCACGAACCAGGTGTCATTAAAACAAAAGCAGAATAAAGCGAGATCAGAAATGAAAGACAGAGTAGAAAGCAAAGTAAAACGTCATAAACAGGTTAAACGAGGGGACCAAACACATGGACAGCAGGTTACAGATAAAGAAGACCGGAATTCAAAAGCTTCAAAAACCAAAGCTCGACTGACCGAGATACAAACTGAAACGGGAAACACTACGGGGTCCGCAGTAGTCCACAATGCACCGCATAATAGTACGGACGGAGCTCCGTATTAACAGAGTGCCCCAGAGTGACACGGGTGAACGATCCGTATTAAACGTGCGTCATCCTCACACGTGGGTGCCCAGCGGGCACGGGTTCAAAACGCCGGGGGTAGGCGAGCAAAGCGAGCAGGGGGCGGAGCCCCCTTGTTTATGTCCACTCCAGAAAACCAATGGCAGGCTTCTTCCTTTATAACCCCCAGTGAGCACTTGCTCTCTACTTTCTGTCCTATCTCTCTGCCTCGCCTTGTCTTTTGCTTTATGGCAGGACTTCTATTGCCCAGGGTGTGCCTGTAACAAAGGCTGGGCAAACTCGTCCATGATGGTGTAGGATATGGAGGTCACATTTAGTCCAGCTTTGCTTAAGAGCAACAAAGTGTACAAACAAGAGAGGCCATCTATAAAGCAACGTGTTCGTCCACTGAAGAAGGGAGCTGACTGATCATCAACTGCCCAGGAGCTGTAATCTTATGGCAGTGACTTCAGTGGGATCACCAGGCTACAGATCCTTTTTATTTAAGAGAAAATCCATTTCTCATATGACCCTTAACTCAAAAAGATTGAAAGCACTTTTTAAGTGTTGTCTTTGATCTGATTGAGTTGCTCTGTTCAGAAATTATTTTGCTTCCTAAATGGGTGGCACGGTGGCACAGAGGTAGTGCTGCTGTCTTGTAGTAAGGACATCAGGGTTTGCATCCCAGGTTCTCTCTGTGTGGACTGTGCCAAGTTCTCCCCACATCTGAGTGGGTGTCCTCCCACTGCCCAAAGACATACAAATTAGGAGAATTGGTGACACTAAATTGTCACCTGTGTGTGGATGTCTTTGTGTGTGTGTGTGTGTGTGTGTGTGTTTCTTCACTCTGTGATGGACTGACGCCCTGTCCAGGATTTGTTCCTATTATCTGGGACAGCCCCTGGCTCCCCACTCATGACCCTGGTCTGGGATTAAGCAGGTTAGAAAATGACATGACAAATGACTTGCTTCCTAAATGCTGTCAAATATCCCAATGAAAAACAAAGCTGCCAAACTGTGTGATGGTTAGGAACTAACAACAATATTGTAAAGTCTCATTACTCCAGAGTTGAAGACCACATTTCAACTTGCAGCTTTCCTTAACATAGTAACTTATTACAGATACTCTACCATTCTACTTGAACTTCAATATGGGCATCCAAGATAGCAACAACATCTCCTGTAGATGCTTTCCATCCAGATATCCGTGCCTGGGTCAGCCCCATCTGTTTGGCATGTTTCACCTGCTTAACCAGCCAGGGACGCTGCTTGTTTATCAGCCTGATGTAGTCTTCAAGTTTGTCTTTCAGATCATCTGTTAATGGAAGCAAAGTGTTACTGACTAGTGACAATGCCTCATTTGTGCTTGCTCAGAATTGTGCCAACTTCCTTGTCTCTGTCGAAGAAAGTCTCTGAGATTTTAATGTTACAGTATACAGAAATGTCCATGCCAATTTCTATTTCTTTCATGGAAGTTAAGTCAAAAAGGAAGGTGTTACAATATTTAGGATATTCCTTAGTACCAAGAACACCATCAAACTACTGCTATCTTTTAAAAACTTGTGGGAAGTCAAGTACTATCCTGGCAGCATCAGATGAAAGGGAGGAACCACCACTGGAATATCTGAGAAAATTTCCATGCTGTTTTCTGAAGCCGTCACTGTTTATGTGGGCATTTTGTTTGGCATGTAGCCCATGCTTTTAAAATGAATCAGGACGGGTTTTTGCACTTTGATAAAATAATTGGACACACTAAAGCTCATGCAATGGTTTGTCCATCCTTTTCTCAAGAGCAGATAGAAAGAAGAGTATGGTGACAGATTGGACAGTTGACTCAGGTCAACATCTCCCAAAGGAACCTCTATTTTTGGCCTTTATTCTGGGCTTATGACATTTGATTCCGACATTGGCGGGTCTCTGGCCTTGACTTTGGTCTTGTTTGTTTAACAGGCTGGCTGCACAGTCAAAAAGAAATATATTATGATTCTGTGCCCATTTAAGATTTGCTTCAACAGGTCTGCTAAACAACAACAGAGGGAGTACATATTATTTAGAATTTTATGAGCCAATTACTCTTATGGGCTTGGCTTGCTTTATACGGCACTGTTTATTTTTTTGTTCCACAAAGACACATGAAATAATTAAGTATGCCATGCAGTGCAAAGACTCGAAACTTGCCCCCTATGATTGAAAGTGAGTGTGCAATAAGGAGTTGGTGACCCATCCAGGACTGCCTATTGCCTTCTCTTCAGTGCTACCGTAATAAGCTGGGACTCCCTGTGATGCCTGAAACTGAAAAGCTGGTTTCTTTGTTACAGATAAGTCCAATCTTATGTGCATGTGAAGCAAAATGACTTTTTGGCCCAACACCACAATACAAACCATTTGTGCTGCAGTCATCAACGAGAATGATCTCCTTCAACAGGTGAGGAGGGGTCTTGTCAATGACACTCCTGATGGCGCGCTTCAGGATGGACAGGGCTTCATTCAGATAAATTAGAACCACACTCAGGGTTGGAAGGTCCTCTGGATATTGTTTGTTTGCACAACTGTACAGAAAGACATGAAAAGTTCAAAATTAGCACAGATATCCAACATTATACAGTATGTCTACACCTCATTAATGTATTATCCACCCTAAGAAAAGGACAAGTGTCTGTGTGTACATTCCAATGGATGGCGCATCATGAGTCTTAATGCTGAATACGCCAACAGACTGGCACTTTCAGATTAGAGAATACAATATTTTGTTAAATTGTTTATTTGAATTTGCTTTCATCTAATAAAATAAAGTTATATATTTTAAAACATTCTTGTTTATCATGGTACTGGAGTGTGTGGTGACTTGTATGCTGGTTGGACATTTGAATATTAGAGACCATGTTGAATTCTGTACACATGACAGTACAAGTACCATGACTGCTACTACAAATGTTACACAATCATATAACTTGTACTCGTTATACAAGTCCATAACAATAAACTAGCATCTCCTACATATCATTGTGGGATTGTATTTTTCTGTGTATTCATGCTGTTTTTTTATATTTATTTAGGTGTGAAAAATGCATGTTGGGAGATGAGTGTCCATAATGAGACACTCTTTTTATCAATCAGTTAGCACCATTAACAGCATGCAGCATTACAATATGTTTTAAAGGGCTCAAATATTGTTAATTCAATAGCAAATTTAAAGCACTTTACATTAGACAAAGCCTCCTGTCTGTCAGTTCTCAGAACTCCAAAACCAATGGACTGTATAATGAATGTGTTGTGAACGTTCACAATTGTATTCATAATATGAGCTTGTAACGGCCGACCCCTTACCCGGCCGGCAGCTACACTTCCTAGACCCGTGGCCTGGATGAATTACTGAGATGAATCTAAATATCAAGCCGTACCTCTAACAAATGAAATTTTCCCGACAATCGACGGTTTAAACAAGCATGCAAAAACAGATGATATGTAAAAATAGGTGGTTAATTATATTAAATGGAAAACAAAACATTACTGCACATTTCACACATAGGAAAAAATATATATATCTATATCCCTCCACCAAAGCAATACTGTGACAACACTATATATGTATATACACACACACAACAAACCCTCCCTTGCCCCTGTAACATACAGTATAACAAACAACAACAAATAACAACAATGAATGAAATACGGAATGAATGATCGTGAACTTGAGTCCGAGTGTACAACTGTCCTGAATGCGGATGACTGGTCAACAGATAAGAGACGCGTTTGTATTTCCCGGAATAAATGGAGCAACCTCACTGTGAATCCTCGGCTTGTGGTGGATAATGTAATCCAACCCCGGGGTCTCTGGTGATGAGGGAATTGAAGCCTCATGCAATGTGGTAAACAGCAGTTAAGTTGATTCGTCGTGGTGAAATGTGATCTCCATCTCTCTTCCCTTCTCTCCTCTTCTCTTTTCTCCTCTCCTCTCCTCTCCTCTCCTCCCTCGCTGTTCCCTCCTGATTGTTTATATAGTCCTGTGCCAGATGTAATTGATTGATTGATTAAAAACATTGTGCTTTCCATTTTGGGGCTGTGGTCTCCGTCCATCATCCGTCCCCCCTTTTATTTATGGGCACGACATTCACCGATGCACACATTAAACAGCAAACGGGATGATGGAAACAAAACGCACTTAGTACTAACATTGACAACACTATTACTATGTAGCCCCGCTACAAGCGTATGCAGGGGAAGTCAGACTAGTCCAGTGGGTGCCGTGACTGCCAGGATCCACTCTCTGGTGGAACTGGTTCATTCTGCCTTGTGTTTGCATCGATATCTCCATTTAATGTTAACACTTCAC
Organism: Erpetoichthys calabaricus; assembly: GCF_900747795.2. Lineage (NCBI taxonomy): Eukaryota > Metazoa > Chordata > Cladistia > Polypteriformes > Polypteridae > Erpetoichthys > Erpetoichthys calabaricus. The sequence continues at coordinate 199,369,749 of NC_041400.2, read as the reverse complement.
TTAAACTTGGACTGGCATCCTGCATGCTGCCAGGATGAGCTCCGGATAGTTCTGCACTATGATGGATAAACATTGATCTAAACTGGATGGAGGGTTTACGTAAATCCAGGACTTTTAGTTTGTCATTTCCAAGACAAACATACGTAAAGACGGGCAACTGTTCCTGTCTTCAAGTTCATGGCTTAACCTTTGAATTCAGGGGCTTAATACAAATTCTGCCTTTTTAAATCACAATCAACATATTGTAATAAACTTTAACTTTCTTAAATTATTCCAACCACCCTTCTATGTCCTCATATATCTGTAACACAAAGACAAAACTACCATATAAAAGTACTGTTCGCTGAACTTCATTATTTACCTTTGTGCATGACCTCATAAAAAGCTTAATATTCTCTTTTGTTATATTTTACAACTTTTAATGACTCAACAGATCATATTACAATAGTAAAATTGTCTGTAGTCAAGAATAAAATCAGTATTTTAAAATGTAGTGAAGTCAACTCAACATCTTACCCTGACCCAGTCCAGAGAGGGAGTAATGGGAGCAAAGAGTCCACTATCAAGTACTGAAACACAAAAAATACAACGGCTGGGCAATTTATTTTATTTTAAAACACCTCATTGTTGCATGGATTAAATAGTTAATGGCTAACATTTCAGTTGTCTTTTTGTTGCGTTGCATTTTTGTTGCCAGTCAGACCCTGGCAAGGGAAGGCATCCTTTTAATAAATGATTCTTGCAAAACTCTGAGGCCATTAGAACATCTGAACAATCTAGACAAGAACAGGCCATTCAGCCTAACAAAGCTCGGCCAGTCTTCTACAATAACATCAAGTCAAGTTATGAAAGTCCCTGAAATCCTCCTGTCCACCACACTATTTGGTCACCTATTCCAGGTGTCTTTTGTTCTGTGTAAAGAAGAACCTCCTAATCTTTGTGTGAGCTTCACCCATAACAAGTTTCCAGCTTTGTCCCTGTGTTCACAGTCTCGATCCACTTTCATCATAACCCGTCCCCTGTAGCCCTGGAATCAGCCTAGTCGCTCTTCTCTAGACTTTTTCTAGTGCTGCTATGTCCTTTTTGTAGCCTGGAGACCAAAACTGCACACAGGACTCCAGTTGAGGCCTCACCAGTGAGTTCTAAAGGTTGAGCAGAACCTCCATGGACTTGTACTCCACAGACTATGGTGCTATAACCTGACATCATGTTAGCCTTCATAATGGCTTCTGGACACTGTCTGGCAGTTGATAGTGAAGAGTCTACTACGCCTCCTAAATCCTTCTTTTGATTTTCAGACCTCCCATTGTGTATTCAAACCTAACATTTTTTACTTCTTATGTGTAATACTTTACATTTACTGACATTAAATTTCATCTGCCACAAATCTGCCCAAGCCTGTCTGCTGTCCAAGTCCATGTCTGATGATCCAATGGATTCTTAATTATCTTCCAATCTACCTAGCTTAGTATCAACTGCAAACTTAACCAGCTTGATATTTATATTTATTTCCAAATCATATATATATATATATATATATATATATATATATATATATATATGTGTGTGTATATATATATATATATATATATATATATATATATATATATATATATATACATATATACATATATATCATATTTAATATATATATATATATATATATATATATATTAAAAATAACAATAGCCTTAGCACTGCCCTCTTCTGGCCAGCACACTTAGCATCGCACAATTCTGATAAGATTCCTCATACCATCACCCTCTGCTTCCTGTGCAGATTCTGCACCCTTCTACCCATCACACCCTGAACTCCCACTTTTTGATGCCCAAACTTCTCATGTGGCACCTTATCAAACGCTCTCTGGCAGTTCAGATAAATAATATCATAAGCTCCACTCTGATCATAACCTTTTGTCACCTCCTCATAGAATTTCCAGCATGTTAGTAAAGCACGACGTTCTGAGCCCATCCTGACTGTTCAATAAAACTTCTGGACTTTCCATGTGCTGCTCAATCTTATTCTCAATAATTCCTTCCATTCATTTTCTTGTGATGGACTTTAAGCTTACTGGCCTATAATTGTTTGGATCTTTCTGGTCACCTTTTTTATATAATGGGATAATATTTGCCAGTTTCCAGGTGTTTGGAATCTGCCCAGTGACTTCCTAAAAATATGTGTCAAGGGTTTACATCTGTACTCGCTAGCCTCCTTAAGAACTTAAGTATTATCTGGCCCTGGTGATTTGTTTGACTTCAGTTTATTTAATCTGAGTAGCTCCTCTCCCTCTAACAATTTCTAAATCCCTCAGTACCTCCTTAGTAGTCCCTGTTACCTCTGGGAGGTTATCCACTTCCTCACATGTGAAGACTTCAGAATATGTGCGTTTAGAGGTTCTGCTATTTCACTGTCTGTATTTTCAATTCCCCTTAACTATTCCTGATGCCCTTCACCTCCTCCTTGACTGTTCTTTTATTACTAAAATACTGAAAGAATCTCTTTGGGTCATTTCTCACCTTATCTGCTATATTCCTTTCTAACTGCCTTTCAGCATCCCTAAAATCCTTCTTAATGGTTGCCCATGTTCTCACATGACCTACATAAAATTCCTCATAGATAAAAATCAAT